>NW_027643076.1:0-14571 GCF_032717465.1 Coenobita brevimanus | reverse complement strand
GTTAATGATTGGGAGGCTTTAGCAGTTGTTTGGTCTTTCAAACATATCAGAGACATGATCTACGGATATCCTATGCATATCCAAACAGATTGGCGAGAATAACGTTGTGTTCACTTCACTTGACTTAGTGGGCTACTGGCAAGCAGATGTGGAAGAGTCATCTTGCCCCATAACTGCATTCAGATCCCCTTCTGGCCACTGTGATTCCAAAAGATTTCCATCTGGTCTTAGACTGATTGATTGATTGATTGTATTAGAAACTGGTGGCGCAACTGCCAGGGTCAGATGCCGCCGGACAACAAGTTAAAACACACAGCAAGTAAATAGTGGATATAACTATTTCTAGAAATAAAACACTGCAATCCTCATTCCACCTTGGGACAGGTCGATAGCGATACATGCCAGAGCTTTTAGGAACAGCATGAAGGGCAGCAGCATGCAGAACGGAGGTTAAGAACGAGACAGCCTCATCAATATGCAGAAAGTTGTCAACTGGGGCATTAACAGTAATCAAAGAAGAGAAAAGGGACCAGTCTGCCTTATCCACTCTCCACCTCAGCAGACAAGAGAAGGGACTAGATACTACTGCAGTACGGAGGATGGGAAAGTGATCACTTCCATGGAGATCTTCCATAACATTTGCCAGGTACAGGTAGAGCCTTGGGCAGACTGGGTAGGACAGGAGAAGGAGTCCGGTCAACATAGACATCTGCCACCACCACAGAAGTGTTCAAGCCGTCAGCCACCAGGGTGGGGGTGGAAACAGTCTGAGTAGGGAGTGGGCAAGGTTCATTTTCACAAACAGTGTGAACGGTGGGGACAGCATCCTGCAAAGCACTAGATGATGAAGTAGGCACTGGGCTGGGGCGAGGCTTTTTCAGAGATATAGGGTGGAGCATTGGCTTTCCAGAAAGGACAGAAACATAAGTAATGCCCAGCTGTAAGAAGCACATCTGGGCTCTCTTCTTAGCCTCAGGAAACGAAACCTTCTCAAGTGTTCGAATTGACAAAATCTCATTTTCTAAGCAGTAGTGAGAACAACTTTTAGAAGATACAGCATGAGGGCCCCCACAGTGATAGCATTTAACCCCTTAAGACCGCAAATGTTTCAGGCAGGGTACCTCCCACAACCACAGTTCTGGGGTGTTTTGGCGACTTTCACCAAGGGCAAATTGACAGTGTTCTGGCTAAAAAGGAAGAATTTACACACCTGACAACACAATCCGTACCCCCGTAGGCGTAATGGTTACCACACAATCGCGCGTCAAAGTTAAAAAAAAAATTTATGATAGTTACCCCTCGAAAATAATCGAAAACATGACAATTTTGATAACTACCTATTTTTCTTATTGAAACAGGTCATTTCAAAGTGTTTTGTCACACCAACCATGAAAACAGGTGTATATAGGTGTGGGGAGATTACTAGACTGTGGAGAGATGAAGTAGGTTGTGGAGAGTAGGCCTATAGCTATGGGAGTTGTAAATAACCAGCTTTTCGCATGAAAAGAAAGCACTTGATTGTGTTCTGTAACATCTACCGTGAAAATAGGTGTGTATGTAGGTGTGGGGAGATAACTAGTGTGGGCAGTAGGCCTACAAGGCCTTGGTGGTACTTGGGGAGAAAAATTTTGGCAACAACCATATTCTCTTGTGGAAACTCTCCATTTCAATGGGATTTGTCATACCAGCCATAAAAACAGGTGTGTATGTAGGTGTGGGGAAACAAAACAGGTGTGGGGAGTAGCCCTACAAGGCCTCATAGTCATTCCAAGACTAACACAAACGCATATAAATGTTTAAAACAATCAAGGACATCAAAATAAAGTTGCATAATGCTATAAATGCATGCATAAGAAAGGAAAGCAATTTGTTTACGATTTCTCTTTTTGCTGTCCCAACTTCTCGTTACACATTTATCACACCATTACAATTATCACATTATCATTACACTTCATCACACTTATCATTACAGTTTCGGCAACAACCAAATTCTCTTGTGAAAACTCTCCATTTCATTGGAATTTATCACACCAGCCATGAAAACAGGTGTGTTTGTATGTTTGGGGAGATGAAACAGGTGTGGGGAGTAGCCCTACAGGGCCTCATAGTCTTTCGAACACTAACACAGACGAACACTACTCAGAGGTGCTAATCTAGGCAGGTAGGGAGAATGAAAAAAAAAAGTAAGATGCGTCGTATGTAGTACGACATACAGCATTCTCCAACTACTTAAGTACAGAAAATGGTAGGTACGAAGTTAGAAAATTAATGAACAATGGAGTGTAAAAATTTGGGAAGAACTAGAAATAATATGAAACAGGTACGTACATCAGGCCTGACACTCGGGGGCCTGTTGGGGGTTGGAAGGGTAGTGAGGGACAAGGAGGGAGAGATGTGGTGGGGTTTGGGGGGGGACGAGGCTAGCAGGGAGGGAAGAGGGGGCAAGAAAGGGTGGGAAGGGTTGCAGGTTGTTGTGGGAGAGGTGGGAGAGTGATTGGGGACAAGGAGGGCGTGAGGGAGTGGAGTAGAGGGTGGCATGGAGGCGGCTGAGAGGGGGGGTGCCCCCCCACCGCCCAGGTTGGTCGGATCCTTCCTTACACCACATCAGGGGCGAGTTCTCATTAGCCTGAAGCCATGTACATCATAATCAGGGTGGACCAATTGCTCTGCAGATTTTTACAGGCCGCGTTCAATTGATGCGATTAGGCATTTTGGCATAAAACTCAAATCGCATCAATTGACGCGATTAGGACTTAAGGGGTTAAGGGGTCCTGGACAGTCATTGGTATGTCTTGGTCTGCCACATGAGATACAGACACCAGGGAGGCCTGCCTGTGCATGGTGGCAAAAACGGCTAACATGTCCATAACCCCTGGCAGAGGAAGCAGCACTTTGGGGTTGGCACATACGGCTTCACAGGTAGCAATAGCCATGCCAGTTTAACGGATCTAGGCAATGTTAATTTATCAAATGTCAAGAACAATGTTGGAGTCGGGGTCAAAATACCATCTATCTTTTTCTGAAGGCACTCAACCATCACCACACCAAACGACCACAGCTCTTTCAACAGTTGCTCCTCTGGGTATTGGAGGATGTCATGGGAGAAAATGACTCCCTTACATTAGTTAAAGGTTCTATGAGGAACACAGTAACAGCAGAACCAGCAACAAAGGTAAAATTCAATAGCTGGGAGCTCTCTTCTGGGGAGGATGAGATCTTGGGCTCTCTTCCACAAGCCAAAACTATGACATGGTTCAGCTAAAAGATATTAACATCTAGGACTGACCCTCCTACGGAGGATTTCAGCACCAGATATTTTGTGTAAGAAGCCAGCACCAGCTCTTCTGTGCTCAACCCCAAAGCCATACCTACCCAACGAGACCGCCTCCCAGTCACAGCTGAATGCTGGGGCAAAGGACATTCACCAGGGACCTGGTAAGGCTCCAAGGTGGCAATAAGGGAGTTGCCAGGGACAAAGCCAGAGTTGTCAATGAAATTTTTAAATATGTGCTTCAACAAAAACTTCATTCCCTCATCCCTCCACCCACCATGGAGCCCAACAAGGGGAGGTCTTATGCCAGAGACACTGCCAATGGCGACCCCAGAGGTAGCAGGAGAGTATATGCAGGTAACCATCGGGGGACCTAGGCAAGTGTGACTCCAGGATGATAGGAGCCACCAGGTCCCCCAGTGCCCACTTGACCCTAGTCAATGCATGACCAGCCGACTGACCTGGACGGGCCCAACCAGGCCGCCCATCTAGCCAGAATAAGGGACCAAAGAGGTGTATTGCTAGCTGCAGGCACATCATGCAACATCACTCAACCCCCAGGACTCACGTCTCCCAGCATTACGGGACGCCACGCACGGGTAACACGTGGGGAGGCAACAGTCCCACCCTAGATAGCAATTGGGCAGGGACTAATGTCAGCAGCAGGCCTCCTCTGCTAGTGATGCAGGGGGTGCTTGGTCCATGAGGCCAACAGATGCCGTACCCTACAAAGGTAGGCTTACCTCCAGAGTAGGTGGCACTGCCAGCCACACTTCAAACCCTGCCACCGCGTTAAGGATACCCCCCTCAGCGGGGAATGGAGAGATGAAGATACTGGGGAGATGCAGTGAATGGACAGAAGAAGAGATTAATGATATGCTGATAGTGGATCAAACAGCTACGAAGGGAGACGCACGAAATACTATAACACGAAAACAAGTTGATTTTCCCCTCCACTATGCTGAAGTCTTTTTTATGTGACCATATTCGGGTTAAAAAGTAACCTTCAGTAGCGACGGGGAGTAAGGAAAGATATATCTAACCTTTCCAGTTCGAAATCTCTATCGTAAAGTGAACAACTATATAATAATCATCTGGAGGGAACAAGAATGTAACAAAAAAAGTGTCATGGAGGTGGTTGGGTTAAAAGGATACATTTTTGCATTTCAGAGTCTCCAAATTACACCATGCCAGTGATTGATGAGTGGGTCATTAAAGGATTCATTTATCGATACGTGTAATTAAAATTTTAGAACTGGAGTAGCCCACTCTGGGAATCAGTGACCTGGAAAATGAAGTAATTAATTTATAACTCGATGCAGCTGACGGGAGGAGATGACTGTTTCTAAAAATCACACATAACGAGAGAGAGAGAGGGGTGGGGATTATATTTTTAAGTTAGTGGATATTATGCATCTTTCTGAGTAATGGCTGGATTGCAAAACAACACACATCTCAAGATCACCATTCAGTTTGTTGTAGTTGTAACCGCAACCTCATCTGAACTTTAACCCGGTGAACTGCAGGCTTAATCTGACCTTCATCCACAGGCCGTCATCCTCATTTCGGTGGCACATGGAGGGGACTGAGGGACATTCATATATTCGCACCGGTCATGCTGGTGCCACCAAGTGAAGGCATTCCTGTCTGCCACCACTCTGTTCTGCGTAACCCTTTTTTTTTTTTTTTTAGCTTACTCTTCCTGCTGTCAGAATTTTATATAACTTAGGTGAAGTGATTCTCTTTATAAAGGTCTTTATTAAGACTGTCAACCTCCTCCAGCCTGGGATGTGTATCATGAGTGAATAAAACGTGATGGGAAGACGAGGATATAATGAAAAACATGTTGCCGGGCTCAGAGAGTCGGGTATCAGTAGGATTAAGATTAGAAAAAAGTATCTGTATCTACTGCTGGTCAGTTCTGCTAAATTATAAATACAAGGTAGACCAATACTGTGTTTCTCTTACAATCCGCCGGGTGATTTCTCGAGTGTACAGTATCCAACACCATTTTACTCAGTCCCTACTCTCACTGCCACACCCACGCTCACTCCTGACTAAGCCGCCCCCACAATATCGATTATCTCTTGCGAATTTCTAGTGAAGCTTTCTTAACAGACCACCCTGTATATTCCAGGCCATGGACTAAAGGAAATCGGTGTAGACTGGATTAAACAGTATTCGTTATATTAGATGGGGAGCTAGCTTGAGTTTAATTACACAATTGCTTACGAAAGGTCTGATGGCGGCAATCGATTAATATTAGTTGAGTAACAAAGAAAACCCATTTCTTGAGTTTCGCATTCCTGGCATTATGGGGTGAGGCACCCCCCAAAACCCTAAAATTTCACCTTCAATTACACTTTTGCATACAAGTCTGAAATTTATGTCATGAAACTAGTGATTGTCAGTGAATCAAAATATATAACTCAAGAAAAGAAATTGTCTGGCGTTTTTAGTTAAGAAGGGTCCTTTTAAGGGGATAAAAGGGGTTCAATTACACTTTTGCGTACAAAAAATTCACTTTGCTACTCTTGTCCAATTATACGTATATAAAACAAAAATAATGCTTAAGAAAGGCTCTTTCCTGGCATTTTCAGATAAGACGGTGTCTTTTGTTGAACTGACACATGAAACTTTAGGATAAATAGAAAAATCAGGATGAACTTTCATTTCACTAACAAAACGACTTCATCTTTGGGAAGTTGCTCAGACAATTGATAAATGACCAAACTTAATGGAATTCACTTGCACATAAGAAATAGATAGTTTTATTAGTTTTCTTTGTTTTTAGTAATAAATATTAGGCTAGACGACAAATCAATATGGTTAATTCGGTGATATTGATGAAATGTACCGAAATACATGAACTTCATTGGTAGCTACTACTAAAGAAAAAAAAGTGCCATACTTATTGCCAATCAAGTAGGTACTGCCCTCTTATCTCCAGCAGGAAATATCTTAAAATATTGATAACATATGATAATTGACTAGTAAAAATTGTTTGAAAGACAATTATGTTTCAACTAAAAAATGTATCATTTACAGTGAATGAATCCTCAGTTACACACAGCTAAGCAAACTTTTATCATAATGAACATATAAGAGGTACTGGTTTGATAATGAATGTGTGATGGGTGGGTATCCAATGTCCACTGCATTCAGGCTGATCCTGTCAGGCTAACCTTAATCACTGTCCTCAATATCCTCTTCAGTATAGTAATCTTCTTCATCTTTGCTGTCATCAGCATTTTGAACTGTTTCAGGAACAACAGAATCTGGCATCTGTGCCCCATCAAACCATATGATATAATAGGAATTGTTTACCAGTTCCCATCGGAAGGCTGGGTGCTCTGGCAAACTGTTGGTACAGGCAGCATTCCACATTCTTGCCACAAAGTTTGTTCTGGCAATTTTCTGCTTGACAACAGCCGCACAAGGTGGGATGCCACTAGCATCTATCCCCTTCAATCTTTGGAATGGCTATGTTGCGTCCCTTGGTCCGTATGCCTTCTCAAATACTCTGAACCGATGATGATTGATAGGAACAGTTTTCCGTGCACCATACAGAGTGCATGTATAGTCTTTAATTATTCTGCTTGTGATGTCATCCACAGGTCCCGTTGCTACTGCAGAGAATGGTTGCAGGAATCTTTCATCTCTCTCAAGTATAGCAAATGGGCGCTTCTTCCCTTTTCGTACGAATGCTGCAGTGTAGTCACAACCGGTGTTCGCATGAAAACCAGGAATTGCTGAGCAACACTCAGGACCTTTCCTTGAGGCAATTGCTGAGACATTAACATAACGTCTATTTCCGCGTCCTGATGTTCCCACATCCATCCAGACATTTGATATGATTCTATGCAAGTGGTGTAATAGTATGACCAAAATATCAGTATCAGCCGCCCTAACAACTATGTCACCACTGGGCATGTCACCATCAGCATCGATCATATGAAGACACACCCTGGTATTTGCTTCTGGGTGGTTGCAGTTTAAATGTGCAATCGGTTCTCTCTACTCTACCATTCACCACACAATACTTGAAGCATTCTCCATCAATACCTGGGTAAACCTCTCTGTCACACAATACTGATGCATGATGTTCTGAGGCCCAATCCTTCGTAAGGAAGCGAGGAAGCTGTTGCTTCAATGATGGCGATTTGAGAGCTTTTCCGATATCCTTAGGTCGCACTTGGTCTGGACCAGCAATCATGTATATTGTCTCTTCAGCACCCCGACATTCACGTTCACAGTCCTTTATTGAGGGCTCCTCATAGGCATCGAACACGATATCCACCCTTATTGATGGATGGGCGAAAATAGTATGCAATACTACACGTGATAACCCGCCATATGATGGAGGTAAATTTGGTGGTAAGCAATAGAGCAAGGAAGTTACCATCAATTAGATGTGAGCAGATTTCCTTGGGGTTACCGTTTTCTTCCAGCAGAGAGAACAGTGCACTTTTGTCTGTATGTACCATTGTCCCATCAGACCTACATAGTGTGTGAGAGTGGCACTGATGTCAACGGATATGTAAGTAGGAACTCTAGATCTAACTCGCTTTTTTGTGGCGATGACTGCAATCACGCCTAAGCATATCTCTAGTGCATCGGAGCTGTCTGATGACGGCACTTGGCATGTGATCGTGTGTTCTTTGTTCCTTGGTCCACGAAGGTTTTCAGGCTGTTTCTTGGAATAGCTCTTCTCAAAGCGAGCTAGGTTATCATCAGCACATTCCTCGAACGAATGCACTGCTGTGCTGTTTCATTCCCTCTTCTTCAGTGCTAAGTAGAGACTTGGATATCTCAATAGTTGCACTTTTCCCAGTATGTATATTTATCAATCACTTTCCAGATTCCAAGTTGAAGGGATCTTTTCTTGGGAGGTCATCACATTGTCACGCCGGATACGACTTCCGTGATAACTCGGCCTCAGCATCATTGCCCTTGCAATTCCCTGCCTAATTTCAAGTGCAGCACTAATTATAGCTGTTCTGCTACCCTTGGTGACACTTCCAGCAGAGGCGGGCACTGTAGTTGAGTTTGTGGCAGCAGTATATCCTATCATACGAGAGGCAGCATCTGCTTTAACAGTTTGTCTCCAATGTAAGGTCAATGCAGGCAGAATGACTGAACTGATTTATCTGTGCACCGGATGCTGAAAAGTCCAGCAACAAGCATGTTGGCAGCTGTTTATTCTCATCCCTGCTACTGGTTACACATGACTATATATTCTTAGCAGATTTTTCTCACTTTTATGGAAATCCGGCAGACCTTCTCAATCACCAATGCGTCTGGAAAACGATTGACCGAAATGAGTCAGATGTAGCTTGTAATGGGGTGGACAACATACCCTACACCTGGAAGCACAGTGAAGATAATGTGATTAGGCTGACATAATAGATCACAGCTATAGTCTTTGCGTAGGGATATTCGGATATATATTTACTCATTTCACTCAGGTTCACACTGCACTAATACCCTTTTGCATTTCATAATCTAATTGTGAGGAAATCAATTAACGCTTTTTAACAATGCATTCCCTGCCACATTTTTTTTTTTTCACATAAGGGATAGACCCCTTCTTATCCGAAAATACTAGGAAAGAGCCTTTCTTAGGCATTATTTTTGTTTTATATACGTATAATTGGACAAAAGAGTAGCAAAGTAGAATTTTTTGTATGCAAAAGTGTAATTGAACCTCTTTTTATCCCCTTAAAAGGGATCCTTCTCTAAGTGTAAAAACCCCAGACAATTTCTTTTCTTGAGTTATATATTTTGATCCACTGACAATCACTAGTTTCATGACATAAATTTCAGACTTGTACGCAAAAGTGTAATTGAAGGTGAAATTTTGGGGTTTAGGGAGTGCCGCACCCCATAACGCAAGGAATGCTGAAACTCAAGAAATGGGTTTTCTTTGTTACTCAACTAATATCAATCGATTGCCGTCATCAGACCTTTCCTACGCAATTGTGTAAACTCAAGCTAGCTCCCTAACTATATCGTTCGGTATTGTGGAATCCTTCGAAATTTATTTTTGATGATCTTTTTCTTTCTTCCTTCTCTGATTGGCAGAGGATTAGCTTTTGAAGAACATATATTTTTCTGGGAGGTTCTTTTTGTGTAGTCTATGAGAGAGAGAGAGAGAGAGAGAGAGAGAGAGAGAGAGAGAGAGAGAGAGAGAGAGACGCCTTTTAGTTTTTTCCTGTGAACGGCATTTCGTCGTTAAAAAATTTGTGAAATGCGTCATAAAATTTAAATACTTATAAAAAATCCACTAAAATGTTTTCAGTTAGTGTTTAAAAAAAATTGTTAAAAAGTGTTGATGACAACAGTAACGCTAACCGGGATAAAAAAAAAAAAACAGTTTAGTAACGAAGCCTTGGTCAGATGATTTTTGACATGCAATGATGTAAACCTGTACAAAAATTTCTTGTATTTAACGACCACCAGGAGTCAACTTGAAAATTTTTTACTGTAATTTCAAGATTGATGAATGGCTATTTCGATCAGTGTGTGTGTGTGTGTGTGTGTGTGTGTATGTGTGTGTGTGTGTGTGTGTGAAGAAAATAGCCCCAAAATGTGTTAACCTATTTTTAACCATGTGGTGGTAAGGTTAAAGGTTGGCACAATGAAGAGTAAACCTACCATCTCTACAGAACACTAAGTCAGCTATCAACGTCACAAGACTAGGTCAAGCGTTGATAAAAATAAAGGCAATAATTTAGCAGTCAAATTCTGAAGATCGACTCGGATGTGTGTGTGTGTGTGTGTGTGTGTGTGTGTGTGTGTGTGTGTGTGTGTGTATGTGTGTGTGTGTGTTCTTACCTAATTGTATCTTCACAGGAATGAGTCAAGCTCCTACTGTCCCGTAGATTAAACCATTTTTTATCATACATATCCTTAAATTTGTGGAATAGTTTTGGCAATAATAATACTTTATTCAGTAGTGCATTGCACTTAATTAAACTGCCCTATTTGAGAAACTGAATTTCCTTACATCTTTATCGCCTCTCTTTTTATGTAATTTTTTGTAGTGTCCTCTTTTGCTGATGCTTCCCCACAGGTTATGTTGTATTCATTGTCTATTTTCTCTTTCCCTGATGCGTACTTATGTAGCATAATCATGTCTCCTCATTTCCTTCTCTCCTGTAGTGTTGGTAGATTCCCATTTTTCTAGGCCCTCTTCGTAGCTTAGATCCCTTGTGCTTAGTATTCGGTCTTGTAGCTGCCTTTTGTACTTTTTCAATCTGGATCTATGTGTTTTTCGTGATGAGAATTCCGCGCTATTGATGGCAATACTCCACGGTTGGTCTGATGAATGATTATCTTTTCTCCAACATGTCTTCATTTATGGCATGTGAATTGCTATTCTCATATTAGCAAGCAATGCATACATGTAACGTACCTTCTCACCGATGTGGTCATCTGGACATGGTCCGTTACTGATAATTGCTCCTAGGTCCTTCTCCCTTTCTGATGTGTGTAGGGTTAATCTTCTTAACTCATAACTCCAATCTGGTCTTTTCTCACTTTTACCAAATTTAATTACATGACACTTGTCCACACTGAATTCCATTTGCTATTTACTGCCCAATTCATGATCCTTATTTACCCTCTTGCAGCTATTTGCAAGAATTGTGTTAGTAATTTTCCTTTGAATTCTTGCATCATCCACAGGCAAATTTAGATAGCTTCTATTTCCAGTGTTACTGTCTTGTCATTTACTGTATATATACTTTAAAAACATAATTAAAACAGTATTTAGAGTCCTATAGTACTCCTGTTATCACTTCCTCCATGATGAGTAATTTCCCCTTAATATTAGTTCTCATTTCCCTTTTTCTGATAAAATCCTGCATCAAACAGTTTAGGATTGGACACCAACTTGATGGTACAGTTTCCATAAAAGCCCTTTTGGTGCAGTACTGTCAAATACTTTCTAAAAATCTAAATAGATACTGTCCACCCATCCTTCTCTCTTCTGTAACGTTTCTCTAACTTACTTCATAGTAGCTTAATAGATTAGTAACACATGATTTTCCCTTTCTAAAACCGAACTGCACTTTTGCATATTTCCATACTGAATTCTTGTAGAAGTTTTACTCAAGCTTTCTTTATCAGCTTTTCTAGTATTTTACTTACAACACTGGTCAGTAAATGTTAATTGCAGGTTGGCGGATTTTGTCTATTTCCTTTCTTTGAAAAGGGGCACAATAAGCTCTGCTTTCTTCCAAATATCAGGTAGTTTACCTTGACCCATGGGATTCCTTGGATATTAAATGGGCAATGGTCTGCATAGCTCTTCTATACATTTATGCAGCACCCAACCCGAAATTCCGTCAGGACCATTTATTTTTCCTTCGTCTACTTTACGCAATTCTTCCCATAAATGTAGCTTTAGTTCTGGGCAGTGACACTGACTGATCCTGAATAGGGTGCGTAAAGGCCCCATTACACTCTGAGGAGTAGAGACTGTAGCACCAGTCGAGCAGGGCAGCACTTCTGAGGTGGATGGAAAGCTGATGACAGGAGCAGTTGCTTCCCGTTTCATCAGCCCTCAGGACTAGTTCTTGACCATCCCCCTTTGCTGAACTTTTTTCAGTGTCTCAGTTACACAGATAGTAGGCTGTACATGCTCTCCACTACAAATTTCTCTATTCTTCACCAAACTACATACACAGTACACACTACACTTCCCATTCAAATTTTACCAAAATGGCGTCGTCTTATCAAAGCCTCGGAGTCTCCAGTGGGGACCATAAATGCCCTCACCATCTGCCCCTCTCCCGGTGACGACTGAGGTGCCTGGAACCAGCCTGTCTGACTCTTCTTCTTCATTTCTCAAACATTCGCGGCCTTTCCTCTAACTTTCGCCCCATGGAGTACCACCTCTCCTCCTCTAAACCTCACCTTCTTTTTCTAACGGAGACTCAGCTGTCTGAGGCAACTGACAGCAAACCCTTTTCTGTATCCTCCCTACTTTCTCTATACTCATTTCAAAGCCAAAGGTGGCTGTTGGGGAGCATATGTCAGCAACGACTTATCTAGCTCTCAGTTCCTGAACTTGATTTCTTCTGAATTCTCCACACTCTGGCTTTGGCTTTCCCTGTCACCTCGGACCAACAGGTCTGTGCTGTTTACTTATCCTCTAATTCCTACTGACTATCAAAAATTCTTCGACTATCTTACTTCTACGATGGAACACATTCTATCCATTTCTCCTTTCTCTGAAAGTCTCCATTCTTGGAGATTTCAATGTTCACCACCACCTTTGGCTCTCCTCTCCTTTCACGGATCCACCTGGTGAACAAGCCTACATGTTTTCTATCCTTAATGACCTAGAGCAACTTGTACAGCACCCTACCCGTATCCCTGACTGCCTTTGGAGAGAGAGCTCCAACATACTTGACCTCCTTCTCACAACTAATCCTTCTGCTTACTCTGTTAATCTTTTCTCTCCAAGGGCTCCCTCCGATCGCCAACCTTATTACCTTAACCTGTCCTATCACTCTGGCACGGCCTGTGGACCCTCCAGGGGAAACGTCGTCTGTGGCATTTTGGAGCCGCTGAACTCGAGGCCCCTCAGGCAGTACTTCTTTCATTTTCCCGGGAATGATTATTGCTTCCATGGTTGCAGAGCCATCTGAGTGTACTTGCGCATTTCGGAAGGTTATTCTCTCGGGCATGGAAGCATACATTCCTTTCTCATCTCCTTTGACTAACGCAAGAAAGCCTTGGTTTAATCACGCTTGTTCTAATGCTGTCCGCAACAAAGAGAGGGTCTACAAAAGGTACCGGAGCCAACCCAATTCCTGAATCACATCATCTTTACGTTTCTGCCCGGAATCGTGCTGGGTCTGTTCTTCGCTCTAATAAAAATAATTTCATCCATACTAAATGCTCTCAAATCCTCAATTCGAAATTCTTCCTGCTCCTTCTGGCATCTTGCCAAAAATCTTTCTAACAACTTTACATCATCATCTCTTCCCTCCTCTTTTTCTACTCTGATGAGGTTCTGTAGCTATTTCTTCTACTGATAAAGCTAAGATCTCTTCGCACAGACTTTCCTCCTCCAATTCTACCTTAGACGATTCCGGTGCTGTTCCTCCATCACTTCCCCCTCTGACTTCCCCATGGCTGCATATTATAAATTCTTCAGTTGATGTATTTTCTGCCATCACTGGCCTCAGTACTAATGTCAAGGCATATGGGCCTGATGGGGTCCCTCCTGCTGTTCTCAAGAACTGTGCTTCTGTGCTTGCTAATCTGCTCAGGCAAACTCTTTTTCGTGCCTTTGTCTATCAATTTGTACCTTTCCTTCTTGCCGGAAGTTTGCTTTCATTCAAAGCCAGTCCCAAAGAAGGGTGACCACTCCCAACCCTCCAACCATCGGCAGTCCAATTGCTTTGACGTCCTGTATTTCAAAAGTTTTCGAGTCAATTCTTAATAGAAAAATTTTTTAAGGCATCTTTCCTATCACAACTCTCTTTCCGATCGTCAGTATGGGTTCTGTCAGGGACGCTCCACTGGCGATCTTCTCACCTACCTTTCAGACTCCTGGTCATCATCCTTCCTTTCGGGACTTTTGGCGAAAGCCATGCCATTGCACTTGACATCTCAAAGGCTTTCGATCGAGTCTGGCATAAATCTTTAACTTCCAAATCAAGGCCTTCCCACAGGTTTTCATCCTTCTATCTGTGCCTTCACTGCCAGCTTCCTTTCTGAGTCACTCCACAGCCGCTGCTGCTAGACGGTCACTGTTCTTCTCCTAGATCATTTCAACAGTGCACCCTCAGGGCTCTGGTCTACCACCAACTCTCTTCCTTTTATTCATCAGCTGATCTTCTAAGCTGTACATCTAACCCTATCCACTCATACGCTGATGACTCCACTTCTTCACCTTTCCATCTTGTTCCTGCAACAGCCCATCTCAACAGTTACTTCACCAAGCAAGGGATGAGGCTACAGACACACCTAATGTCTGACTTGGCTCGTATCTCTGACTGGGGTAAAAATAACTGCTGTTCTTTAATGCATCTAAGACTCTGCTCCTTACACCTATCAACCTGACAAAATCTTTCCACAGGAGTACCCACTAATGTTTAATAATATTCAGCTTAATCTTGCATCATCCTTGGAACATGCTTAGTTTCATTTAATCGGGACTTATCTCCAAAGATTGATATTACATCTCTTGTAAAATCTAGCTTCCAAGAGATCAGGTGCTTGCTAAGTCGACTCCGCTTTCCTTTTCTTTACCCCTGCACACCTAAGACTCTATACAGGGT
>NW_027643075.1:0-4995 GCF_032717465.1 Coenobita brevimanus | reverse complement strand
CATGCCACAATAATCATGCACAATGGCTCAGTTTTGTTGATAAAAAAAGAAAAAAGGATAATGAGGGGAAATTAATGTGTGTGTGTGTGGAATCTGAAGTAAGTAAATGACGGCTAAATAACAATTTATTTATACATCCAACTGCAGGATACGGCCAACAAAGATGTGGATATGTCCCCCAGATTTGGGAGGAAGGTACAGTTGGTTTTGGTTAACTGAGAGGTACAGGTTAGGGTTGAGTGTGCAGTATAGTGGGTTAGAGTTAAATGTGAGGTACAGTAGGTTAGGGTTAACTGTGAGGTACATACAGTAGGTTAGGGTTAACTGTGTGGTACAGTAGGTTAGGGTTAACTGTGACGTACAGTAGTTAGGGTTAACGGTGATATTATAGTACACTTGGGTCATTTCACCTCCTTCCTTTCACTGTCAGTGTTACATTATATAATGATGCCTAAATTAGGTCTAATTTTAGACTGTTAGCTAATAAATGGTGGTAAAAATCACCTCAGGGATGTGAAACAGTACTCAAAATATCCCTTCCTTTACTCATTACTAAAACATCAATTTACATATTATTTCCCACAGTAAGCCAAGAAACCATTTACAACGCTGGATGGTAACCATATTACCATACCATACGTGCTCCCTACATGTCAACAAGTAGGTTGGTGGAGGGTTAGTACCCCTCCCCATAAAACAATTAACTCAAAATCAAATGGCCACCCCTTACGGGATTATGGTGTCTGGCAATAGATAGGTAGATAGAACAACCACTTGACTACTTCATATCTAAACTGAAGATACTGATGCTGATGAACGGGCGCTGTTGCCTTTGACTGAAAATATCCCAGTGTTATCTTGGCTGGGGTCATGTAATCGATACTCTGTGCCCCTATCTCCGAATTACGATCGTGTAAGGGTGGTCTGGTGCTCCCTTAATGAAAGGGAGACTCTACACCACAAACATGGCGGCTGACACACTTCGTGCATCGCGGTGTAGGGCCGAAAGGGAGCGGCGCGACCAGTAAGGAAGGCACCGAGAGCGTACGACCGTTTGTGAATCCGGGGCCTGGCATTCCCCGATAATAAAAAACCTTTTCTTCTTTCTACAAACGCATCCGGGACGGGTCTAGGTGTGGTATTGGTACAACCTGATCATGCAAAAGGAAACATGTAATAGTGTTCGCTAGTCATGCCCATAACCCCTACACCGCGGGCATGTTTACCAATGTTTTGCATGTCCCGTGGGGTTATTCGGGCTCCAACAGACTCTCAAAAAACATTTGCCAAAAATCAGTTATTAGCCCTAGAATAATAAAATTACATATGCTTATGGCACATACCTTCAGCTTTCTCCTGGAATGTTTGTTGAGCCTTCGTCCATTCCCGTAGGACTTGTGGAGACCTCTGAAGTAGGGTAACGAAGTCTCCACATTACACTTTCCAACAACCCGTAATATGATTACCACAGCCAGATATAAACACTATAAACACTATTCTATGATTTTCAAGTTGTTTGGGATCCATACTCCAAAAAAAAAAAAACACTGTGAAAGCAATGGAAATTACAAGCGCGTCTGATCGTCGCACTTGCGCTAGTTCGCTCTTGGTACTCTGTCATTTATTATTCATAAAACCCCTCACACTTTATATTTCTATTACTATATCACACTTATATATATCTGGAGTCTTTCTCCATAAGTTTCCTTCAGTCGTATTAGTTTATTGTCATTGAAATCATTCAATTTTTCATTCAGTAAAATACGTAGAAGGCCACGGATTCACTTTCACTGTTATAACATAAATTATTTGTACTCATATTCTTATATTACTAATTGCTTACATTACTATTTACATTTTCTATTCTATTTTCAATATTTACCCTTCTATTTTACTTACACTATGTTATTCACTGTCACTTTCAGTAAGATAAAACTATAATACACTATTCAATCATATGTACTGAACATCCATTGCTTTCACCTGCTATTTACACATTATTTACACATTATTCTGCTTTCACACTTGCACTGTTAGAACTGCTTCTGGCTGTGGTAATCGAAGAAGCAGGTAACACAGAGGGGAACCTGGCACTCAGTGCACTGCCAAGAGGTGCGTTTGTGCTCAGGTGTGCAGCGGGTGGTATGTGCACATACCTGACACCTGCGAATCGCAGCCTTCCTTTTCCCTGTGGCAGGCATAAGCCCAAGTCTGTGCCGATCCATATATGCCCTCTGCTCAAGTCGGTCGGGAAGTGTTACTGGATGGCGCCTTGGAGTTGCTGCTGTCACCCTACCATATCTTTCCAGCAGCTGCTGGACACAAGTCATGGCGAACAACCTCAGGGAGAAGGACTTGGGTGGCTTGACCTTCATCTTGTACAGGATGAAGGCGCTCAGCATTGTCATATCTATGAGATGCAGAAAAACTTTCCTGTACCACCTAGTATTCTTCCTGAGGCAGTCGATCCCACCAATCATCATGTCGGACTTGTCCACCAGCCGCATGTTGATATTATAGTCCAACACAGCATCAGGTTTCATCACAGGTTCGCCTGTCCTACGGTCGACCTTCCCACTGTCTCTCATCTCCCCCTTATGTATGGTGGTGAGCATGTGCACGACCCTCTTGTCATGCCACCGTATTGCCAGCATCTTCTCAGACTTGCGTAGGTGCACGTCTCCTTGCTGCGAGGTTCCTGCCTCTGCGAATTTAGGGAAGTGGGCATGATTACTTTTGACAGTGCTGCAGGAGCCAATGCCATGCTCAGAAAGGTATTTCGCAAGTTTCGGTGCTGTATAGTAGTTGTCTGTATACAGCACATGATTCCCACCAAAATACTTTTCTAGGAGCACTTTCACTACACAGCCTGAGAAGCCAAGGGGGTGTGTTTTATCCAGATCGACAGTGCTGGCTGAATATATGACGAAGTCAAGGATGTACCCCGTCTTACAGTCGCACAGTACAAAGAACTTAATTCCAAAGCAACGGCGTTTGCTTGGAATGTACTGAACAAACCGAAGACGTCCTCTGAACAAAACCAAGGATTCGTCAATGACAACCTTCTGAAAGGGGTGGAAGAATGACAAACTTATCCTTCATTCTGCTCAGAATCCCCCGGATCTTCCAGAGTGTGTCGGTTTGGGAAGGTACATCGTTGTCGGCAAAGTGCAGGTTTCCCATGACGTTCCGGAAGCGATCTCTGGCCATGTACTTATTGAAGGTGGGTGAGGGTAGTATGGGGTCCATGGACCAGTATTCTTCCAACTCATGCTTCTTGGAGTGTGGCATGAGAAGCATGAGGGCAAAGAACACATACAGCTCCTGCACTCCCAGCATGGACCACTGTTGCATCTTGGCTGCACCTGTACCACTTGCAGCACGTTGTGATTCATACCTGTTGGTCTCATCACATATGTGCTGCATGACTTCGTCATCTAGGAAGGCCAAAAGGTAGTCGACACACTCGGCATTTTCGTCCATAATGAGGGCAGGCTGAACTCCTGAGGAGCTCTCATCAAACTCTAAATTTTCTGGCACAAAATCTGACCCTTCCGTCCACGCGAAGGGGTCCAGGATTCCCTGTCGTGGTGGTGTAGGGCGGGTGGTGGTGGTGGTGGTGGAGGTTGGCTGTGAGGCAGATTTATCTCGGTCAAGGTCACTCGAACTGACCCTAGGTTGCCGTACAGCACTAGCAGCCCTTACCCTACTAGCTACACTACTTTTCACTCCCCTTGATTTACCTCTACCTCTACGGCCTGCCTTCACTATTGATGCTGGTGGTGACTCCAATGACGAAGACTCCAGAGATAACTCAGCCGACGATGATGAAGAAATGAGTGAAGTGGGGCTTGGGGAACGGGGAGGTGAATGCACTCGTGACTCATGGCGGGCTGGGTCACGTGGGGGCATTGTTCTGGGGCTAGCACGCCGCCTTTTCACTCCCTTCCAAAATTCCTGTCCTTGCTGCACTAAAGGCTCCTTTCCCTTGGAGCTAGACACTAATTCTGACACTGAAGCACTCGTTGTAGCTGTTTCTGGCACGATAACCTCACCCGGCTCATCACAAGATTCACCCGAATCGTCAAAGTCACTGTCCATCATAACTATGGACAATTCTGCCAGTTCACGTGCCACTGCAGAGTCACTAAGGCCTTTCCTGCTTTCCTCACTACTTTTCTTAGGGGTAGAGGTCACGGGGCCCTTTGCAATGGGTGCAGAAGCGGCAGGAATGGCGGGGCGCGAGTGCGACATTGTTTCTCTACAGCGGAGGACAAGGAACTAAATGCCGCGGCTTATCTGAGAAGGGAAGGGTTGACAGTGACACTTAGGCTGACTGCTATTAACTTACATGCTAATTTTTTATAGGTAGAAAATCTCGGCAATACATAAATAGGTAGTTCCAGGTGAATGTAAATGTCACTTAGGCTTCTCCCTTCCTTTCTGATATATATTTTTATTACAGACATCGATTACAAGGCATAATTCAAAGGGGAAATTACCGTGGTAATGTAGCGAATGAATGCACGTGAGGTTTTGTCAGGTGATAATTAGCCAATTCCTTGTGTATAACACTATCACTTACCTGTTTTTTTTTTTTTTGTATATATTATTTTGTATAAGTATAGGGCATAGGGCTTATTTCAATGGATGAAATCTGTGGAAAAATCTGGGGGAAATTTGCGTAGCACAGCTCGGCGTGGGAGGTGAGAGGACAGGGTAATGGAGGGCAGGTAGGAAGGGGAGTCACGAAGGGGGTAAAATCGCTAAATTGTCAACAATGGATGGGAGTACAGATGAGATTTGGAGTGCTGACTAGTGTTGGACATTGGCAGTACTGATAGATGATACAAGCCACCACTTGAGAGCCCGGGATAATTCAAAATAACACAGAATAACAAAAGTGACGCCCCGCGGTATGATCCATTGTGGCCGAGCATCACGAAAGTGACGCCCCGTGGTTAAGGGGTTAATGCCGCTGAATGTAGCTACAGT
>NW_027643074.1:0-31113 GCF_032717465.1 Coenobita brevimanus | reverse complement strand
ATGGATGTGCGAGGGTCTGAGGGCGCACCCAATCACCCGGGTTGTGTCATCTCTTTTCATGACAATAATGCATACATTACGGCTGTGTGTGTGTGTGTGTGTGTGTGTGTGTGTGTGTGTGTGTGTGTGTGTGTGTGTGTGTGTGTGTGTGTGTGTGTGTGTGAGAGAGAGAGAGAGAGAGAGAGAGAGAGGGGACAGCTAAAAGACAAGACAGACAGAGTTTGGGTTGGGGGGAGGGAGCACAATAGGGTATGAGCTAAGAGTTACTAATTTACTGTAAGCTATAGGTGGTTGGCATGGAATTAAAAGTTACCATAAAGGTATCTCATTATCGTTTTTTCATACATAATTTATCAGTTAAGAACAGAGAGTTCTAATCGATATGTTTTCTATATTTGTATGGGGAACATCATCTTTATGCTGTGATTAGAAAGTAAGAGAAAAAGGGGAAGGGTTTATATTGTATGCGTACCACTACATGAGGAGCTGATTAACCCTCTAATGGTCGAGCATTATATTACAGCTTCGTCAGACAATTTTGTTCAGTTGAAAATGAGTCACTTAGGAGTCCGCCTGTGCATTGAGGGATATAAGTAAGTTTTAGCTAAGTTGCAATCATCGCCTAGAACACGGCACTAAACAATCAAATTTTCTTCTGGGTTCAAAGGGCTGCTCTTTTTTGAAGAAGAATGGAGAGAGAGAGAGAGAGAGAGAGAGAGAGAGAGAGAGAGAGTCCATGACTCTGAACGGTGGGAGCACAGACATCTATCTATATCTGTTTCTTCATCTATCTGTCTATCTGTCTATCTATACAGATGCACCATGTCGCGCTTTGCCGCATAGGGCCGATGTGCTGTACATCAATAGCTCCGGCATAGAAGCTAGGTCATCAGACTGTAAATAAACAATGGCAATCTATGGGCACAGGGTGCAGATATTGACGTTTTCTGGCCATAACTTTCTTAACATTGGATATTTTCCTTATTTTACGACTTACTTTAAAGATCATGAAATATTCTTAAGTAATGTTAAATGCTACATCCTTTTCTGACTTGGTCCGCGTCGTTTGCCAGCAAACACGTCTCCAAAGTAATCCACATTAACAACCATACAACACGTGCTTATATGAGCCAAATGCAGTAGATTTATTGCTGAAATCTGACTGGCTGCAATATAATATGACTCATGCCAAACCTAACACATACGCATGAAGTTGAATTCTTTTTAGCATCGTTTATAATATATGAGATTGATATAACGCTAAATGGCATGGAAGTTTGACAAAAGAAAATAGAAAGATTGACTGCTTGAACACATGTAAAATTATATGCCACTATATTAAAGATATTGCCACTATAGTAAAAATATTGGTCATGCCTTTTTATTTATTAAAAATATCAAATGTATATGTAGAATGCAGAATAAATACTTAGTAATGAGGCCAATACTTATATCTATTTCTTTCTCCTACCACTAATTAAAGGCGTGTGCTTTTCTGAAATAGATATACGCATAAAAACTATAACTGTACTGATCATCAGCTTTTAATGCTTATAAAAAGGGATCTCTGGGCTTCAACATAATATTTATAATAAAATTATATGAATTGCATACTTACTGGAATTCGGTCTCTTATGAGCCACCGGTGCCATAAGAGCAAGGGTGTGGACTCCAACTTTTATCATTGTGTCATGCATTGATATATATATGGGTTCATGTGTCTACTCATAGAAACATATCATGTTTGGAAAATGCAGAACCTCTCTGAGATTGTTAGGTTCTTAAATCGTTACAATCGTTAGATTGTGTTAAGGGTACTCATTTCACCAAGAAAATATACTACTGATGACCCAACACTGCTTTCCTTGAGTAAATACATTTCTTACATAAGTTTACCATACTCACATATTGCATGCATAATGTTATGTACACAGTGCCATCCCCCAAAAAAATTGCGAGAAAAAACGAAAATGAGAATTAGTCGAGGGAGCTTTCTTAATCTTTACCTAACAATTATGTGCATGCCTGATATTACGTGGCCCACTACATGACAATCTGAGTGCACTGTACGCCGATTACCATAGTCAAACAGAATTTAACGCATTGTGGTACTGCCAAATGTTGCTATATATTATAAGGTCCCAGCTTTGTCATTCACATTGTCTAGTTTGCTTATATTATAACTAAGCTCAGTTAATGGAGAGTACTTGCACGTCTTCCACGCATCAGTCCGAGGAGTGCAAGGACTATATTATATTTGAATTTATTTTACCTAATAAAAAAAGTGTATATACTTACTTATGAAAAAGATATTCCCTGTTGTTTGGTGCCAATAGTTCGTTTTGATTAGTGTAACATTGTGGCACTGGCAGAAGGAAGTTATAAGGGTAGTACAATAGTAGGGCAGACCATAGCAGACGTGACGTGCACTCAGCTACTTTCCAACGTGGCGGCCATAGCTATGACACATTGTTTGCCTCCCCGTGCGGCATCTGTCTTTATACATCTATGGGTACGGGTACTGAACGTGGTGCCTCTCCGATACGAAGGCCGTGTGTTTCCAATTACACCACTGCTGCCTTCCCCCCACATGATAATCTATCAGCGTCATATATCACGAGCACTATATATGCAGGGATGCTGGCGCGAGAGGGTAAATAGGGAGAGGACACTGGTGGATAATTTAATAGATGAAGGGGATGCTACGTCCAAAACAGAAAATATCCATATATCATCACCACTGGAGAGCAGGAGGGTGTTGGAGGGAGGAGTAAACAGTGGAAATATTCGTAATGGAGCACGTGTGAAGTGTAGTGAACAGGATTCCTATCACCCCACATACAGGCACACAGGCCCGCATATATACGTGCCAGAGGAGGGCTTCTGTGTCAACCGTTCCTAACCGATTACATTCTTACATCTTTTAAATATTCTCCTTACGTTGCATTCAGAGTCCTTATAAAACAGGAAATAAGCAAGATGTATAACTGAGGAACAGTGAATAAATCTTTCATGCAGAGACAAGAATTATGTACGAAGATTAATTGTTTTAGCTGAAATATAATGAACTGTGAATAATCACTAGTACAGGTAATAGCTGCATCTCGAAGTTATACTAGGGTTGCTCTCACTACTGAAGAGCAGCCCTATATAACTTATCTGACCGAAATGAGACCAAGACACACACACACACACACACACACACACACACACACACACACACACACACACACACACATATATATATATATATATATATATATATATATATATATATATATTATAGATAGATAGATAGATAGATAGATAGATAGATTTTTTTATGTGAGGAAGAAGGAACCAAAGGTCGCGAGCCCACAAAATTGTTCTTTCCAAGAGAAAAACAAAATACAAGAAAGAGCCAAATTCAAGATCCGATCATTTCGAAATGCATGGACACACTGCGTTTGAAAGACTGGAGATCATAGGAACCAGGAAATACAGACAGAGGGAGACAGTTCCAGAGTTGACCTGTTGCATAAATGAAGGACTGGGAGTAACGGTTAACTCTTGCCTTAGAGAGTTGGACAGAAAAGGGATGAGAGTTTGCTGCTAGACGGGTGCTACGCGCCCGTCGTTGAGGTGGAGGAATGCAAGCAGACAGTTCAGAGGAGCAGTGACCATTGAAGTAGCGATAGAAAAGAGATAAAGATGCAACAGTGCGGCGAAGAGAAAGAGGTTGAAGGGAGCCAGTAAAAGGAGGAGAGTTGTTGAGACGAAAAGCCTTTGACTCCACCCTATTGAGTAGAGCTGTATGTGGGGAGCCTCCCCACACATGAGAGTTGTACTCCACACAGGGGCGGATAAAACCCCTGTATAGAGTCAACACACACATCTAAATCCCTTTACTTTACCCAAGAGTGAGAATATTCACAAGATTTCTGCTGTGCAGTTCCCGCAGAAAGAAAACAAGTAGAACACTAGACAGAAAGGAATGGATAGGAGGTCAGAATAAAATGAGATAGAGATAGATAGATAGGTAGGTAGGTAGAGAGAGAGAGAGAGAGGTCAGCTGGCATGCTAATTACTAGATATTTACGCCTGAATTATGTCTGGTACTTAGCCAGTGGGTAAAATTATATGATTATCCTGAGCTCAAGGCGGTAGTGGGAAAAACTGAGAGAAGACGGGAGGGAACGAAACAACGAGAGAGAGAGAGAGAGAGAGAGAGAGAGAGAGAGAGAGAGAGAGAGAGAGAGAGAGAGAGAGAGAGAGAGAGAGAGAGAGAGAGAATTTAACAGTTATTTATTTGACTCAGCTCTGTTTTTCATTTGTAAGTGATTTCGTTTCACATAGATAAAAAAGCTTCCCCAGTCAGATTACTACACAACAGTGAATGACAAAACAGATGTTCTCTCCCCAGCGTGATGTATAATGATCCCAAAAAGAAAACTGTCAAACTGCCATCAGTAAAGTCAGCCAACTGCTATTGTTGTTGTTGAACCGCAGGCTTGAGTTGTCCTTGTCTTCCATCCCACCATCCTCCTTTCGGGGAACAGAGAGGGAAATGAAGGTCTCACACGCACTACCACGTGCAGACGTCCATTATAATATCCAGTCATATGTTAATGTCACTCCTCAATGTTGTCTTTCCAAAGCAATTGTCCACTCAGTGAGGAAGGTGGAATGTGCAGCAAACTATTGAATTCGAAATGGAGGATACAGGAGGAGTATAAGAAGGCAAGTGCCTCCATAAATGAATGGGTGTACTTATGGAACCACTACTTCGTTGCCCTGACATCAACATGTGATTACGTGAGGAGTACCGACAGGATGATGGTACTATCTTCAGTGCTGTTATAAATGACTGAGGAGCAGTTCCTTTATCATGCATGATTACACCCGCGCTCGGTAAGTGAGAGCTAGCACTATGTTTTACTCGATGTGTGTTCTTACCTAATTGTTCATACCTAACTGTATCTTTACAGGAATGAGTCAAGCTCGTACAACTCCCTGCATTAAACCATTTATATCATGCCTATCCTTAAATTTATGAATAGTTTTGGCACACACTATTTCCCTCGGTAGTGCATTCCACTAAACAATTGCCCTATTTGGGAAACTGAATTTCCTTACGTCTTTATCGTCTTTTTATGTAGTTTTTTGCAGTGTCCTCTTGGTGATGCTTCCCTATAGGTTATATATTCATTTATGTCTATTTTCTCTTTCTCTGAGATCCATTTATGTAGCATAATCATGTCTCCTCTTTTCCTTCTCTCCTGCAGTGTTGGTAGATTCAGTTTTTCTAGTCTTTCTTTGTAGCTTAGATCCCTTAGGCTTGGTACCCATCTTGTAGCTGCCCTTTGTACAGATGCGGACATATCAAACAGAAACACACCGTCCACCATCGATGAGCTGTAATGCTCTCCGCATCTGGTAACGTTGATAGGTATGGAACTTCACCAGGTTTCGATCGGTCGCTAGGACGAACAGAACGCTGTGATCATTGCTACTGAGCGCAGTTACTGTAATATAACATATAAACAATATTCCGCCAGAAAAAAACACTGATAATAGCATGTCATGATTATGATAATTTGTTTAGAATTATGACACGGATTTCATGAGTGGTCTAGTTTCGATTCATTAACCATGCAACAGTTAACAGTTCATCATGTAAGTCATAGTTATCAGCTTCCCCACAACCAGCAATGAACAGAGAATTATCCTGACGCCCATCCTCCCTACTGTGAACCTGACATTGGTAGACCTCTGAAATCGAAGCAGGTTCACCACATACAGGAGGTGCACCAAAGGAGGCGGCAGGTTGGGGATGGGGGACCTGGGAGACAGGAGAGAGGTAGGTGAGGAAGGGGACAATAGTGGCCGCAGTGTGGGGCGGGGGGAGCTGGGAGACAGGAGAGAGGTAGGTGAGGAAGGGGACAATAGTGGCGGCAGGGTGGGGATGGGGGACCTGGGAGACAGGAGAGAGGTAGGTGTGGAAGGGGACAATAGTGGCGGCAGTGTGGGCGCGGGGGACCTGGGAGACAGGAGAGAGTTGGGTGAGGAACGGGACAATAGTTGATGGTCGAACTGGGGACTAGAGGAGAAGGGTGATGGGGTAGGGGACGGTGGACTTTGGTAGACAAGAGCTGCAGTGGATGGGATAGATTACAAGGTGATGACTGGGCCAAACAAATGTTTCATGGAGAGTATGGAATATTAGTCAGACCATGAAACGTTATAAAGACTGTTGCCATGTGTTGTAATTGTCGTGGTTTGTAACAGTTCACGACACACTTTCCACTGGGCGGCTCAGCACCCCTGTATTTTTTTCTTTTTTCTTTTTTTAATAACAGAACGGAGGAAGGAAAAACAAATGGGGAAAAAAAAATAATCCATACACCAGATTACTGGTGTCCTCTATTCATAAAATATCTGTAACAGTTAGACTTGAACAGTTGTGGGTTGAAATTTGGAGGAAAACAACCCTGGGGAAGCGAGTTCCAGAGAGATGCAGTTCGGGGAATGAAAAAATTCTGATAGGCAGAAGTTCTGCAATATGGTTGAGTGACATTCCAGTCATGAGCGCTACCAGATGCCCGTGTAGCACGTGGGAAGGCATGGAGAGGTGGCACAATGGACGCAACTTCGTCTGAGCATTTGCCAAAAAAATATCTGTAAAATAATGCAAGAGAGGCAACATTCCTTCTTACTTGCAGGGGAGGTAGTTTATATGTAATGGCAGGGTTGTTAATGATTCTAACAGCTTTATTCTGAGTTTTGTCTAGTTGTCTTAATGCAACCTCTCCACAACCATTCCACAAGGGTGAGCAATATTCAAGCTGAGAGCGCACATGACTCTTATAAATTATAGCTAACTGCTCATCGGCGAAGAAGTAACGGACTCTGTACAATAATTCAAGTTTCTTTGGGGCGGTTTTAGCAAGTGATCTGACATGAGAGGTCCAGCTGAGGGCACTGTTAAGTGAGACTCCAAGAATTTCAATACTTTTGGAGATGGGAATATTAGTAGCACTGAAGGTAATGTACGAAGCTGGCAATATCTGTCTATTAGTAAACTGTATATATTTAGTTTTACTAGCATTAAAAGAGACAAGGTTGTTTTGTCCCCATTCACTGATTGTAGCTAGATCTTGATTTATGGAGATGGCTGTACTGAGTTGAGAGGTAGAGATATTAGACTTTGTAAATGGATGTCTGAGTGTGAATGAACTATGTAGTGTTGAGTCATCTGCATTTGAGTGAACGGGATTGTGAGTGACAGATAAGAGATCATTAATATGAACCAGAAATAGGGTTGGCGCCAGAACTGATCCCTGCGGCATGCCGGCGTTAATTGAGTGGAAATTCGAATATACATAATCTACTTTTACTCTTATTTTCCTGTCACTAAGATAAGAAGAAATCAAAGGAACAAAAGACGTTAGTCCATAGCAAGGGAGTTTGGACAGCAGGGAACGGTGCCATACTCTGTCGAAAGCTTTAGAGATATCAAGAGCTACTGCATGAGTTTCTCCAAAAAGATCAATTGATTGATGGATGGTATGAGTTAAGAGATTGACTATGTCAATGGTGGATCTTTCGTGGCGAAAACCGTATTGTCTATCACTAATTAAGTTGTTGGATTCAAGATGTTTAACAATATGCTTATTAATTAAAGTTTCAAATACCTTACCAAGAGAAGATGTGACAGCTACTGGTCTGTAATTGGAGAGGTCAGACGAACTTCCTTTCTTCGGAACTGGGTGGATATTTGCTTCTTTCCATGAATTTGGGAATAAAGAAGTACGTATGCATAGTCTGAATAATTTGGCTAGGACAGAGGCAAGTTCAGGGGAACATTTTTTCAAAACATTTGGCGGAATTCCATCTGGGCCTGGAGCTTTGTTGGTAGGTAAATTGTCTAGGATGGATTTTACGAATCTTGTCTGTATTTTAAGTGGGGCAATTGCGGGAGAATCAAGTTCCAGTACTGAGACATTCTGGCTGGTATCATCTATGGTAGAGTTTCTTGCAAAGGTACTAGCAAAGGTATCTGCTTTCCCACGTGGGTCATTTGTAATACTGCCATCTGAAGATTTTAGTGGGGGAATGGAAGATGACTTGTTAAAGTTATTATTGAAAGAATTAAGAGCTGACCAGAATATTCTATTGTCATTAGGATTGTTAAGTAGTTTTGATGCTTGCTTTTGAAGAAAGTTTGATTTAGATAGATTTAATACAGCTTTTGCATGATTTCTAGCAATTTTAAATTGGGAGAGTGATTCAGATGTTTTTGATTTTAAGTAAGAGTTATATGCTAATGACTTTTGGGCTGTTGCTCTGGCACAATTGCCATCAAACCATTTTGGAGTGTTTGATCTTTTAGTGAATTGTTGACTTGGTATGAATAAATCCATACCAGCTAGTATTAAGTCGCAAATGTGGGACTGGGTAGAATTGGGATCACTAGAGAAGAAAGACTGCCATGGAACATCAGCAAGATAATTTCTAAATCCATCCCAGTCTGCCCTGTCAAAGTGCCATCGGGTCACCCTGACAGGTTCGGAATGGGGAGGTGTAGGAGGGTTAACTAATGAGGCTTTGATGAGATTGTGGTCAAGAGGATCCAAGTGGTGACAGTACCTCTATCCAAGAGATGGGCATTATGGTCAGGATTATCAGGTATTCTGGTTGGTTGCTTTACCAACTGGGTGAGATTAAACGATTCCGCAAAACAGCTCGCATTCTAGACCAGCATCGTCAGTCCGGGCAGAATGCAGTAACCATTCAACGTTGTGTATGTTAAAATCACCCAAAATGGTAATTTCATTGACTATTTGTTATTGCAATAATATCTGACTTGTGTCCCTACAGTTTGTCACATGTTACAACTGTTGTCATCGTGAATGGGAATAACTTTTGTAGCCTTTTTACATAGTATCATCATGGATGACGACTGTTATCGCAGAGTAGTGATAGACCTATGTAGATTTTTCCTTTATCACCAATAAATACGAACGCTCTGACAGTAATGATGGTGCCTATGGTTGTCACTGATGTCTGTATGGCACCAATGTAAAATAAAAGGTGGATTTACTTAACCCAGGCTTGTGTTACCGTTATCTGCATGCCGTGTTTTGCTGTTGATTTCACATACTGCCAGTGATTTTTTGTTATGTTCAGGTACTGTCGCATGCCCCAAGCATTCCTTCACAAATCCTCGAGCCAATAATGATGGAACACGGTTGTAATGTCTGCAGTTATCCAGGCTGTGCACATGCATATTACATCAACTATGCCATTAGTTACAGAAATAGCTTGTATTAAATGGAAACACACTATCTGCAGTGTATTTTTCTATGCGTAACAACCAAGTACCGTTCACACTGTGTGAAACTTACAGGATAAATACGAGGACCATTGCCCTGTTCACGGAGAGCAACTGCTGAGCCACACATCTCTACAGTGTCCGAACATGGAGCTGTTGCCCTGGCCGAGTAACGGTGTATATTGCAATCCATTAAAGAAGACAGGTGAACCACTGTAGTTGATGTATAAACATGTGATCCGCCGTTCATGATGTAGCAGTCATTACGGCCGTCTCCCCTCCCCGTCAGTACCGATGTCTGGGTGCACGCAGTTGTCGGGAAGAGAGAGGGGCGGACGGTGAACTGGATACTAAGGTTGTGGATCAGACTGCTGAACAGTTACACGTCCTTCATACCACGATTTACTCTATCAGTATAGGGTTAACAGTAATCCAACATAAAGATCACGTAATACAGCATCTCTACTCACACATTAGCCCACCCTAGTATCGCGACCCATATTCTGGGACCCAGTCCTTCCCCCCACCCAAGTGAAATTTGTTTTCGTTTACATCGGTGCCATACAGATATTAACGAAAACCATAGGCACGAATTACCACTGTTAAATATTATTTATTGTGGCAACAGAAAAGTCTTCCTTCCCCCTCCTCTGCTTTCGATATCACAGTCGTCATCAATGAAATTACCATGTAAAAGCAACAATAATAGCTCCCAATTGCTTTGACAACAGATGTGACATCAAACATTCTAGGGGAGTTTCATATATCATCGTGTGATGACAGTCGTCACCAAACACTAATAATGCAGGGTCTGTGTAATGTGCCACCCCGTGGGGTGGTCGTCCTACAGGTAATATAACAAAACATGCCGGTAGGCTGCATAACGTGCCAAAGGCTGCATAACGTTTAACAGCCTGATTATCAGTTTCCATAATCAACGTCAAACTACAGCTGCTCTGGCACAATGTCACCAGAGTATCATTTATCCATCTCATCCAAGCTTCCTGCCAGTCCACTTTCCCCTACCCCATCACTCGTCTCCTGTAGAGCCCCCTCCCCCTTCCCATCAGCCAGACCACTATTGCCCCCTCCTCACCTCCTCCATCCTCCTGTCTCCCAGGCGCCCCAACATGCCTCCTCCTGTGGCGCTACCTCTTATGATAATGCGTCGATTTAAGAGGTCTATCATTTTCAGGTTCACGGTCAGGAAGGAGGAGGTCACCGTAATTTTGTGATTATGATAAGTGCGGGAATGCCGATAATGTTATAATGGCTGTCGGTAAATGTTGTATGATTCGTGATGTTTGTCGAAAGTCACACGAAACCTTTGTGTTTCATGTGAATAAAATACGAATATGTTTGATGTGAAATTATTTTGGTAAAATATTCACAAAAGGTTCTTTCCAGTACACTGACAGTATACAGTAAAGAACCTACACTGTATATATGCCACCAATAACTGCGCACACTGGCAATAATCACCGCGTTCGGTTCGTCCTAGCGACCAAAAGAAACCTGGTGAAGTGTTACCAGACGAGGAGAGCAAATACACCTCCTCACTGGTGGACGGGGTGTTTCAGTTTGTTATGTCCGCAACTGTACCTTTAATTCTTATCTATGTGTTTTTTTTTAGATGAGGATTCCAGACTACTGATGCATACTCCAGAGGGTTGGTCTGATGGATGTTGTTATTATCTTTCTCAACATGTCCTCAATTATATTATATGTGTGTAAAATGCTATTCTCATATTAACAAGCAGTGTATACATGTTACGTACACTCACGCACCAAAGTTTCTGTACCCTCCTCGGTGGAAGAAAGTGGAAGTCAGGGTCAGAGAGGGCAGGCGAGCGGACAACCGTGAGTGGTAGTTTGGAACTGAGCTACGAGGCGAATAGTGAGGAAACCCTAATGACACTGGATTCAGAAACATTTTCCATGCTATTCACCTGCAAATTATTATATGTTCGTAACATAATGCACTGTACCATGTATTATAACATAGACTACTGTGTTATCATGGTGTCCTATGAAACTGACCCATCTGTTTCGGATCCTCATTACACAAATAAAGCACCGAGCCAGTTGTATATAAGTTGCAACTTGTCATTATCACTGCAGTGATAATTTTTGTGAATGTTATTCCTGGATTGTCTATAGCTATAATATAGAATTATTGTGAATTTAATGTTGATTCTAACAGTAGTTGTGCGGATGGTTATAAATGCTGCAATTATTTGATATGGACGACTAAACCACATTGTGATGGGCAGCGGAGAGCATTCGCCAATAATTTACTATAACCAGATGAATTTAGATGCAAACAACACAAAATATTATGAGACAACGAAGACACAGCTGTGGTATCCTGCTCCGCCTTGTTATCCAGGCCTTAACCGTTGCTTCACCTCATACGTGCATTATTTTCCTTCAGTCTCTGCCTCTTTTATTACTCTTACTTCCTGGTATCCTCTTACGGCAAGCCACCATATTCCTTGGGGGGTTTCTTGTCGTCCGGTCCTATAACCCCTGCTGTATTACATTATTCCTCACATCATCACTCCCAGACAAACAACATTAGTCCAAGACTGCTGAATCTGTTAATACCATTATTGGCACTGCCACTACTTCTGTAATCCCCTTTTTCCTATTGTGTCTAATTTCCCTAACAAGACTACTACTGCTGCTGGTATTACTTACTCCACTATAAATCTGTATAATAATACCTATGATTGTCCTTATGACAGTGTATCTGCTAATCATATTGTACCTGTCCCACCGTCGACAACTTGTCACTTACCCGGCACCGCTACTCCAGTTCCCACTCACCATGGATTCTACTCCTCCTCCACTCCGACACCACATTACCCCTCCACGTCATCCTTGGGCCACAAGGCCTGATGTTAATCCTTTACCGTGTTTTATCAGGGATATTATGGCATGCATTAAAAAAAAAAAAAAAAGGCATTTGAGAGTTAAATGGTAATCGCCCTTTAAAATATTCTGTTTGCCAAGTCCAAAATTTAGGCCATATTTTGATACCATGAAGGTTTTATGTTGATAGCTCAAGCCGTTCATGAGATTTACTGGTGCTAAAGGCAGGCAATAAAAACTAGTTGACCTTTAGCAGTTATTTTGGTGACCTTGACCCTGACCCCGAGTTGCCATTTTCGAACTTTTCCAAGATTTTGGCCATATCTTGATACGGTGAAGGTTTCATGTTGATAGCTCAAGCCGTTCATGAGATATAATTGGAACACACACACACACACACACACACACACACACACACACACACACACACACACACACACACACACACACAGATGCAGGCAAAAACATTATCGCTCTGCCTTCTTAAGGTAGGCGATAAAAAGGTAATAATAACAACAACATCATAGATGTGTACTCCAGTGTTCCTACCATTACACTTTAAACTGCAGACCCAAACGTGCCTATGTTACGGAGCACTGATATATTAACCACAAAACCTACCACAGACCGTTCTTATCATTACCATTGCACCTTCCCTATAGCACTTCACCATGGTAATACAACCCATTGTAGTCCTCTGTGGGATAACTACACGTGTTTGGGAAAAATAACAGTGCACAACATGCCTACAACCCACTATAATACGCATATGACGTTTCACATCCATCCATCAAATAGCTTAGAAGTTAGTGGACAAACAAACAAACGACTGGACATAGACAGACAGAAGCAGAATGACTCGCATCGGTATGTAACGACCTGACAAAACTTGTGTCATCCTGAATAATAATAATAATAATAATAATAATAATAATAATAATAATAATTAATCACATGTTATAAGGCACGATGCTGAGGAGAACACACGCTGGAATAGCATGTGTCGACGCAATGCAGAATCTGTTTGCCATGACAGAAGGTTTGGTTGCTGTCAAGCATTAATTTAGTGTTACTATGACCCTACCATTACAGCATATTATGGTACTGTTTGGTTTTATATGTCACAGCTGTTTTCACGTGTTTTATCAGGAGATTATGGTGTTTGTCCTCCTCTGTATCATGCATATTAATATGTGTTTACTACTACTACTACTACTACTACAACTGCTACTACTACTGCTACTACTACTACTGCTACTACTACTACAACTACTACTACTACTTCTACTATTATTATTATTATTATATTACCATTATTATTATTATAACTATGAGGACACCTACAAAGCAGGATGGCAAGAATTTTGTCAGGCTGTCATATACAGATGCGAGACATTCGGCCTCAGTCTATGTCCAGTCGTTTGTTTGTTTGTCCGCTAACATCTAGCCAGTTTAATGGATGTCAGTGAAACGTCACAGGTGTATTTTAGTGGGTTGTAGGCATGTTGTGCACTTATTTTTCCCAAACGTGTGTAGTGATCCCTCAAAGGACTTCAGTGGGTTGTATAACCATGGTGAAGTGCTACAGGCAAAGGTCAGTGGTAATGATAGGAACGGTCTGTGGTCGGTTCTGTGGTTGATATTATCAGAGCTCCGTAATAAAAAGGCACTTTTGGGTCTGCGACTTTTATATGTAATATTCGGAATGCTACAGATGTACAGTATGTTATTGTCATCTTTAAAATTATTATTATTAATGCATGCCATGTATATTCACCGGTAAAAAGAGAACAACAGGCCATGGTGCCCAAGGATGAGGTGATGGGTAATGTGGTGTCGGATGTGGGGAGGAATTGAGCCCATGACGGGTAGAAGAGTGGGGGGGGGGGTGCAACTGGGGTAGCGGTGCGGGGTAAGTGACAAGTTGTCAACGGTGGGACAGGGACAATATGATTAGCAGATACACTGTCATAAGGACAATCATAGGTATTATTATACAGATTTATAGTGGAGTAGTAATACCAGCAGCAGTAGTAGTCTTGTTAGGGAAATTAGACACAATAGGAAAAAGGGGATTACAGAAGTAGTGGCAGTGCCAATAATGGTATTAACAGATTCAGCAGTCTTGGGCTAATGTTGTTTGTCTGGGAGTGATGATGTGAGGAATAATGACATACAGCAGGGGTTATAGGACCGGACGACAAGAAACCCCCAAGGAATATGATGGCTTGCAGTAAGAGGATACCGGGAAGTATGAGTAATAAACGAGGCAGAGACTGAAGGAAAATAATGCACGTATGAGGTGAGAAGGGTGGGTGGTGAACTGAATGAAAGGGAAGGCAATGATTGATTATGTGTGTGTGGATGAAAGGATGCGAAGATGTGTAAAGGATGCAAGAGTGTATAGAGGTTGGGGGAGTGGACTTTCTGACCACTACTTGGTGGTGGCCAGAATTAGGATGCAAGTAAGATGGAGGAAGAGAAGAAGGGAAAGACGAGAGGAAGGAGTAGTTGCAAGGAGAGTGGAAAGGTTACAAGAGGATGAGAAAAAGGCAGAGTATAAGAGAGAAGTGGAGGAACGATTGGGCAAATATGAATTGGAGCAGATGGGGAGACGTGGAAGGTGTGTGTAAGATATTTACGGAAGAAATATGTGCAGCATGTGATGTGGTGTGTGGGGTGAAGAGAAGGCGGAGGGGGTGCAAGGAACAGCGTGGTGGACTGAAGAGGTGGAAACAGGCTGTGGCACAAAAGAAGAAAGCATACAATGAATGGGTGAGAAATAGGGGCGTGGAAGAAGTTGAGAGGCGGAAGAGAGAGTTATATGTGGAAAGGAAGAGAGAGGTGAAAAGATTAGTAAGAGAGAGTAAGAAGAGTGTGGATGAGGAATTTGGAAGGAATTTGAGTGTAAAGGGGAGGGCCGGGAAGAAAATGTTGTGGAGAGAAGTGAAAAAGAGTAAGACAGGGTGGAAGTGAAGTTAACAGGGGAGTGAAAGATAAAAATGGTAGATTACTAGTGGAGAAGGGAGAAAAAGTGAGCAGATGGAGAGAACACTTTAAGGAATTGTTGAACGTAGAGGATGGAAGTAATGCGAGTATAAGTGGCTGGGGAATGGCTGGGAGAAGGAGGGAGGTGAGAAGACAGGAAGAAATCAGTAGGATAGAAGTTGTGGAAGCAATGAAGAAAGTTAAATCGGGGAAAGCCCCAGGAATTGATGGAGTGTGTGGTGAAATGCTGAAGCATGGGGGAGAGATAGTAGTAGAATGGATGTGGAAGATGTGCAGATTGGCCTGGGAGGAAGGTAGAGTCCCGGAGGATTGGAAGTCAGGTATAATTATTCCCTTGTACAAAGGAAAAGGGGAAAAAGAAGTGTGTGGTAATCATAGGGGCATTTGTCTTCTTAGTATAATAGGAAAAGTGTATGGTAGGATACTTATAGACAGAGTTAGAGAAAGAACAGAGAAATTAGTTGGAGAAGAACAGGGAGCTTTAGGAAGGGAAGAGGTTGTGTAGATCAGATATTCATTCTTAGATCTTTAGTGGAAAAGTTTCTAGAGAAGGGAAAGAAGTTGTATGCGGCTTTCATGGATTTGGAGAAAGTATATGACAGGGTGGATAGACAAGGATTGTGGAAAGTGTTAAGAATATATGGAGTAGATGGGAAGTTGTTGAATGCTGTGAAGAGTATGTACGATGGTGCGAAGGCTGCAGTGCGTGTGGATGGTGAACTAAGTGAATTTTTCTCTTTGAAAGTTGGTTTGAAACAGGGATGTGTCATGTCTCCATGGTTGTTCAATCTGTACATGGATGGGGTTATAAAAGAGGTACAAGGTAGGGTAGTGGATGTTGGAGTGGCCCTGGTGAGAGAGAGGATAGTGTTTGGAAACTCCCTGTACTGTTGTTTGCAGATGATACTATGTTGTTGAGTGAAGACGAAGGGGAGCTGCAAGGCTTGGTGGATGAGTTTGGGAGAGTGTGTAAGAAACGGAACCTAAAGGTGAATGTAGGGAAGAGTAAAGTGATGGTCTTTGAGAGAGGTGAAGTTAGTGAATGTACAGCGAGGTTAGATGGTGAGGAATTGGAAAATGTGAGTACGTTTAAGTATTTGGGTAGTGTGATGAGTAAGGATGGAGGTTTGGAGGGTGAAGTGCTTGAAAGGGTACAGCAGGGAAGAAAGGTTGCTGGTTCCTTGAAAGCAGTGATAAGAAACAGGGAAGTGAGCCTGGAAGTGAAAAAGTTACTACATGACAGTATTGTGATACCAACTCTAACGTACGGAAGTGAAGCTTGGACATTGTTGGAAGGACACAAGTCAAGAGTGAGAGCAGTGGAAATGAGTTATTTAAGAGGAGCCTGTGGAGTCACGTGGAGAGACAGGCTGACGAATGAGGATATAAAGAAGAGTTGTGGTGTGGATGTGGATGTGATAGGAAGCGTTATGAGGAACACACTGAGGTGGTTTGGCCATGTGGAGAGGATGGAGGGTGAAAGACTGACGAAGAGAGTGTATATGAGTGAGGTGGAGGGGGGAAGCGGCAGGGCGCGGCCGAGGATGAGATGGTGGGATGGGGTGGAGAGGTATATGAGAGAGGGGGGTGTGAGTTGGGAGCAGGGCAGTGAAATGGCAAGGGAAAGGGCGACTTGGAGGCGATTTGTTTGTGGCCACCCCAAACGGGATTGAGGTGTCTGGCAATAGATAGATAGATAGATGAGGTGAAGCAACGGTTAAGGCCTGGATAACAAGGCGGAGCAGGATACCACAGCTGTATCTTCGTTTTCTCATAATATTTTGTGTTGTTTGCATCTAAATTCATCTGGTTATAGTAAATTATTGGCGAATGCTCGCCGCTGCCCATCACAATGTGGTTTAGTCGTCCATATCAAATAATTGCAATATTTATAACCATCCGCACAACTACTGTTAGAATCAACATTAAATTCACAATAATTCTATATTATAGCTATAGACAATCCAGGAATAACATTCATAAAAATTATCACTGCAGTGATAATGACAAGTTGCAACTTATATACAACTGGCTCGGTGCTTTATTTGTGTAATGAGGATCCGAAACAGATGGGTCAGTTTCATAGGACACCATGATAACACAGTAGTCTGTGTTATAATACATGGTACAGTATGTATGTTACGAACGCATAAAGTTTTGCAGGTGAATAGCATGGAAATGTTTCGAATCCAGTGTCATTAAGTTTCTCACTATTCGCCTCGTAGCTCAGTTCCAAACTACCACTCACGGTTGTAAGCTCGCCTGCCCTCTCTCTAACCCTGACTTCCACTTCCTTCCACCGAGGGGGGGTACAGAAACTTTGGTGTATGGGTGTACCTTCTCACTGATATGGTCAGCCGGAGTCTGTTATTGTGTGTGTGTGTGTGTGTGTGTGTGTGTTCTTACCTAATTCTTACCTAATTGTATCTCTACAGGAATGAGTCAAGCTCGTACTGTCTCGTGTCTTAAACCATATTTATCGTACATATCCTTAAATTTATGAATTTTTTTGGCACACACTATTTCATTCGGTAGTGCATTCCATTGATCAATTGCTCTGTTTGGGAAACTGAATTTCCTTACGTCTTTATCACCTCTCTTCTTATGCAGTTTTTTGCAGTGTCCTCTTGCTGATGCTTCTCCACATGTTAAGTTATCATTTATGTCTATTTTCTCCTTCCCTGATATGAACTTATATAGCATTATCATGTCATCTCTTTTCCTTCTCTCCTGTAGTGTTGGTAGATTCAGTTTATTTAGTCTTTCTTCGTAGTTTAGGTCCCTTAAGCTTGGTATCCATCTTGTAGCGGCCCTTTGAACTTTTTCAATCTTGTCTATGTGCTTTTTGAGATGAGGACTCCAGACTACTGATGCATATTCCAGGGTTGGTCTAATGAATGATGTTATTATCCTTCTTAGCATGTCTTCATTTATGTATGTGAATGCTATTCTCATATTTGCAAGCAGTGTTTACAGGTTCCGTACCTTCTCGCTGATGTGGTCAGCCGGAGATAGTCTGTTATTGATAATCACACCTAGGTCTTTCTCTCTTTCTGATCTGTATAGGGTTTTATTTCCTAACTTATAATCCCAATCAGGTCTTTTTCCACTTTTACCAAACTTGATTACATGACACTTGTCCACATTGAATTCCATTTGCCATTCATGAAGTTTATTTAATTCTTCTTGTAGCTCTTTACACGAGTCTGTTAGTAATTCTCCTTTGTATTTTTGCATCATCTGCAAACATATTCAGATAGCTCTCATTTCCAGTGTTACTGTTTATATCATTTAGATACACTAAAAACATGATTGGTGCCAGCACTGAACCCTGTGGTACTCCACTAGTCACTTCTTTCCATGATGAGTAGTTTCCTCCTAGTACTGTTCTCATTTCTCTTTTTATGAGAAAGTCTTGCATCCAACAAAACAGTTTGCCTCGAATTTCTCCTTGATGGTACAGTTTCCATAAAAGTCTTTGGTGTGGTACTGTGTCAAAAGCTTCTTGAAATCTAAATAGATACTGTCCATCCAGCCTTCCCTTTCCTGTATTGTGTTTGTTACTCTGTCATAGTAGCTCAACAGATTAGTAACACATGATTTTCCTTTTCTGAAACCAAACTCTTATCATACTGTGATCTTCTAGATGATTTACCCAAGCTTTTCTTATAAGCTTGTATAATACCTTGCTTACAACACTGGTCAGTGATACTGGTCAGTAGTTGAGTGGATTTTGTCTATTTCCTTTCTTCAATAAGGGGACAATATTTGCTTTTTTCCAAATATCAGGTAGTTTACCTTGACTCAAGGATTTCTTGAAAATTAAAAATAATGGTTTACTTAACTCCTTTGCACATTCTCGTAGTACCCAACATGAAATTTCATCAGGACCACTTGCTTTTCCTCTGTCTAATCTACTTAACTCCTCCTGTATTACTTTTTCTGCTATTTGTATATCAGGTAGTATGTGTGGACATGCATGTTCCACATAGTCCCTCTCAAATTTTTTTGTTTCTGTAAAAACTAATTGGAAATTCTTATTTAGTGCTTCACAAATATCTTTCTCTTGTGTATAGGTGATTCTGTCATCCGTAATTGATTGTATTATATCTTTTACATTGGTTTTGCTTCTGATATAGCTGTAAAACAGCTTTGGTTGATCACTACTTTTATTTATTATATCCTCCTCAAACTGTTCTTGGACTTCCCTCCTTATTCTTGTATAATCATTTCTTGCCTGTTTGTAATTATTATACGCCCTTTCACTCTTGTGTCTTCTGTATCTATTCCACAACAAATCTCTTCTTTCTTTTGATTTTTTACATTCTGTATTGAACCATTTCTTTATTTTCTTATATGCTTCTTTGTGCTGTGGGTTGTACTTCTGGACTCCTATTTCATAAAATTCACAGAATTTTTTATATACAGCATTTAAATCTTGTACTCTAAGCTCATTTTCCCAATCAACTTCTAAGAAATACTTCTTTAGGTCTTGATAATTTCCCTTTTTATAGTTTAGGCTCTTTTTGTGACTGTCATTGCTGTTTACTAGGTCATATGCTATCCTGAAGTTATAATTTAGTACTGCATGATCGCTTTTGCCGACTGGAGGGTGATATACTAAACTGTCAATATCATTTTCTTGCCTAGTAAATATTACATCTAGCACTGAAGGTACATCAAGTCCTCTTTTTCTGGTGCTTTCCCTCACATGTTGCGTTAGGAAAAACTCTTGAACGAGATCCAGGAGCTTTTGGTCCCAACAGCTTTCTTGGCTAATTATATCTAGAGTATTCCAATTTATATTTGTATTAAAATCCCCAGTTAGTATAATTCTTTCCGATTTCTCTTCCATTTTATGTAGTAATGATCTTAAACTCTGAATTGTACTCTCTGCCAGGTCCTCATATTCATCTCTTTCCCATGTGTTTGATCTGGGTGGCATGTACAAATTGGCTACAATTACTTTACCTTCAGATGTGTTGATCTCTACTGCAATCAGTTCTACTTGTGATGGTATATCTAGTTTTATTTCATTGACTTTTAGATTTTTCTTAGTTAATATTATAATTCCTCCTTTTTTTAAATTTCTGTCTCTTCTCCATGTTTTGTATTCCTCTAAGTTTAGTATGTCATTGGATATCCTTGGTGTTAATTTTGTTTCAGTTAGGCATATTATTTGTGGTTTATTTTCTCTAGTAATTAAGATACCATTCCATCCACATTTGAGTACATCAACTTTATCATCTTGTTTATATACTTGTCATGACATGGTTCTACTACCTTCCTCCTTTTTATTCCATCCTGTTTGTGTACCACTTTCATTGCCTGCAATCCTATTACTTTGTAAAAAAAAAATTCTTCTTCTCCTCTTCTGATCTTCCCTCATTTTTTGTTTTTGCTTCCTCTCTTTTCTCTTTCAGTAATTCCAGTTCCTCTTGTGTTAGGCATCGTTTTATCCATACATTTTTGAACTCCTCTTTTTCCATAAGATTCTTTGCATTTTTTAGTATCTCTTCCACAGTGTTTACACTCTGGAAAGTCACCTTTAGAGGTCTTGTCTTCCTTTTCTCATATTTCCCTAACCTTTTGCGATCCTCTATGTCTTTACTACAGATTTCCTCTGATACTTCTTTCAGTAAGCTCATTACATTTGCCATCTCCTTTTTGTCTCTTGTGATCTTGTTTTTTACTTCTTCCTCTTCTATAACAGTGATTACTATAGATTTGTTTATATCTACTGAATCTCTGACTAACTTTGGATTGTTTTGGATTATTCTTTTCACTTCCTTTTTAATGCTTTTTTTCCCTCCACCCTTGTTTCTAAGTCTTTCTTTACTTTCACTATTTCAGCATACGTGGTTTCCACATCATTTTTGTAGCTTTGCACAGCTTCATTCACCTGTGTTATCTTCTCCTCAATATCACTGCTCTGGTCTATAAGACTGCTTACTTGCCTAATTGTCTCTGTGTCATTTTTTGAACTCTCCCATAACACTCTCGTGATTGACTACTGCACTTGCCATTTCACTCATTTTCTTCCTAAGTGTACTCAATTCCACTGTTAGTTCACTGATGGTTGTGTCTTTCTTGTTGGCCTCCCTTCCTAGTTTTTCTATTTCTTCCTTTTGCAAGTGCATCTACTTTTTTATTTCATCAATTTCATTTTTGAAAGCCATTTCTAGTTTGTGAACACGTTCAACCAGTCTATTGTGAGTCTCCACTTCAACCAGTTCTTGGTAGAAATCATCATTTTGCTTTTTACCATTATCCCTTTTCTTTTCCAAATTTGCTTTACTAAAGTATGTATCCATTTTGCAATACTAAAAGTACAGAGTATGTACTTACAATCCCCGTGTTGCTGTAGTCTAAACAAACCTCAGCTGACTCAGCGCATTCTTTCGCCTTGGTTCTCTTTCCTGTTTGAACAAGTCTTGTTTAAACTTTTTTTTTTTCCTTTTAATAATGAAAAATCATTTAGTCTAACCTAGTACAGAGCTTGACTCATACAAGGATACTAATTTAGGTAATGCCACTGTCCGTGTTGGTTCGGTACGGAGCGCCGATGTCGCACTTCTGCCTCGATTGACTCTGTGTGTGTGTGTGTGTGTGTGTCTGTGTGTTTGAAGAAAATAATCCAATGCGTTTTTCCCTGACCTTAAACAAAATCGATGTAAATGAAGGGGGATACCCCAAGGGTTGTCCTGTTAATTTTCAGAGCAATAGGTTGAGTCACAGACATAGGTCAAAATGCGACCTAGCAAGGTCAGTTTAAATAGTACCTATCCAGTACAGACCAAATTTGATGGAAGGTTGAAAATTGTGGAAGCAAGAGGGGGTTAAAGTTGAGAACAATCAGTTGAAAGTCAGGGTCGCAGGGGCAAGTTCATTTTCGATCCGTATGTCTGTCTGTGAACAAAATAATTATGTGTAACATAGTTTTCATCTAACTTGTACCTTATATGATGAAATGGTTGTGGGTCAGGCATGGGGCTGACTTACAACTTATGAGAAATGTAGGTCAAAGATCAAGATCACATGGCAAGGTCGACTTAAAATGTTTAGTCGAACTTACACCAAATATGTACAATCACACCAAAAAGTGTCGCACAGGTAAGGCACGATGATATCCGAAATGACCATTATAGCTCATGAATTCTCTGTAAGATTTATTTTTAACTGCTTTGCTATACATATAATAACAATACGGACTAGAATATGTCAAAAAGAAGCCAAATATTGGATCCTTGACAGAGCAAGTTTATCAGCATGGGGGAAAAAAAAAATGTTGTTAAGTTTCCAGTAGCCATCGTCCGTGTCTCAAATTGCATTGCGTCAAGTGTGCACCGATACTTTTTGGTGTGAGTGTACAGTATATGGGTCAAGTTAAGACAGAGATAAAGAGATTCGATTTTGACCAAATCACTACGAGGCTGCCGTTTTCACATGATTATTTGGACCTGCTGACGAGTTTATTCTGCTTAGGCGAGACTTTTCGAAATGGAAGTTGTATTTTGCCTTTCATTAAGTTGCTTGTTAGCAAAACTCTTTCCTAAGTGGAAAATAGTCGTCTGGAGAGAAAAAGGATATATATATATATATATATATATATATATATACATACACACACACACACACACACACAAACTCACATCTCTCTCTCTCAATCTGTCTATCTATCTATCTATCTATCAATATACTGTATATATATATATATATATATATATATATATATATATATATATATATATATATGTCAGGTGGGGGCAACAATCATCCACCCACTTAGTGTAGTGGTACCCTGTTTTTAGGATAACTCGACATCGAGTGGCAAGCCAAATGATTTCCTGTAAACCAGGAAATCATTTTCAACGCTGGGTGATAACCCTATAACCTACCGACACATATTCCCAAAGTGACAGTAAGTGGGTTGGCGGAGGGTTAGTGTCCCTCCCCGGAAAACAACTAACTAAAAATACGAACAAAAAGCCTCGGACCAGAACTGACAATAAGATGACGACTAAGGGCCATACAAAGGACATTATCCGGATGGCGACGTGGAATGTAAGGGGTGCGAATGTTGAGGTGAAAGAGAGAGAGAGATTGTCCAGGTGCTTGAGGGTGCGAAAATTGATGTATGTGGATTAACTGAAACTAAATGGAGAGGTGAGACTGTGAGAGAATGGGAGTATGGATGGGGTATATGTGCAGGAGTAGGTGAGAATGAGAGGGCAAAAGAAGGAGTGTGTATTGTTGTGAGCAACAGATGGAAGGAGAATATAAGAGAGTATGGATCAGTTGGGTCAAGGATTGTGTGAAAGTTGGACTACAAACGTGGGCGATTGTGTGCGTGTTTGCGCCAATGCAAGATCGTGCAAGCAGAGTGAGAGAAGAGTTCTTGACAAATGTGGAAGTGTGCATGGAATAATTTCAAAGGAATGAGAGAGTGTTTTTGACAGTTGTTATCAATGGAAATGTAGGCAATGTGAAGGTGGATGGACTAGTTGGTGAGTGGGGTGTGCCTGCTGAGATAGATGAGAATGGCAGTGCTTTAGTGGAGATTTGTGCAGGGAGGGGGTTGGTGATAGCCAATACCTTCTTCGGAGCACAATGTGATCCACAAGTATACATGGTGAGTGATGAGAAGGGTGGATGGAGTACTAAATTAAAAGAAGGCAATGATTGATTAAGTGTGTGTGTGGATGAAAGGATGTGAAGATGTGTAACGGATGCAAGAGCATATGGAGGGTGGGGGAGTGGACTGGTGGTGGTCAAAATCAAGGTCCAAGTAAAATGGAGAAAAAGAAGAAGGGAAAGACAGAGGAAGGAGTAGATGTAAGGAGAGTGAAAAGGTTACAAGAGGATGAGAAATATGCAGAATATAAGAGAGAAGTGGAGGAACGATTGGGTAAATATGAATTGGAGCAGATGGGGGACTTGGAAGGTGTGTGCAAGATATTCACAGAAGAAATCTGTGCAGCATGTGAGGTGGTGTGTGGGGTGAAGAGAGGACGAAAGAGGATGCAAGGAACAGCATGGTGGAATGGAGAGGTGAGATAGGCTGTGGCACAAAAGGAAAAAGCATATAATGAATGGATGAGAAATAGGGGCGTGGAAGAAGTTGAGAGATGGAAGAGAGAGTTACTGTAATGTATATGTAGAGAGGAAGAGAGAGGTGAAAAGATTAGTAAGAAAGAGTAATAAGAAAGTGGATGAGGAATTTGGAAGGAATTTGAGAGTCAAGTGGAGGGCACGTAAGAAAATGTTCTGGAAAGAGGTAAAGAGAGTCAGACAGGGTGGCAATGAAGTTAGTAGGGGAGTGAAAGGTAAAAATGGTAGATTACTAATTGAGAAGGGAGAAAAAGGAAGCAGATGGAGAGAGCACTTTCATGAATTGCTGAACATAGAGAATGAAAGTAATGCAAGTATAAGTGGCTGGAGAATGGCTGGGAGAAGGAGGGAGGTGAGAAGACAGGAAAGAATCAGTAGGATGGAAGTTGTGGAAGCAATGAAGAAAGTCAAAATTGCGAAGGCCCCAGGAATTGATGGAGTATGTTGTGAAATGCTGAAGCATGGGGGAGATAGTAGTAGAATGCATGTGGAAGATGTGCAGATTGGCCTGGAAGGAAGGCAGAGTCCCGGAGGATTGGAAGTCAGGTATAATTATTCCTTTATACAAAGGTAAAGGGGAAAAAGAAGTGTGTGGTAATCATAGGGGCATTTGTCTTCTTAGTGTGATAGGAAAAGTATACGGTAGGATACTTATTGACAGTGTTAGGAAAATAACAGAGTCATTAGTTGGAGAGGAACAGGGAGGCTTTAAGGAGGGAAGAGGTTTTGTAGATCAGATATTCATTCTTAGATCTTTAGTGGAAAAGTGTCTAGAGAAGAGAAAGAAGTTGTATGTGGCCTTCATGGATTTGGAGAAAACATATGACAGGGTGGAGAGACAAGGATTGTGGAAAGTACTTAGAATACATTATGGAGTAGATGGGAAATTGTTGAATGCTGTGAAGGGTATATATGAGGGTGCTAAGGCTGCAGTGCGTGTGGACAGTGAACTGAGTGAGTTTTTCTGCTTGAAGGTTGGGTTGAAAGAGGGATGTGTCATGTCTCCATGGTTGTTTCATCTGTATATGGATGGGGTTATAATAGATATACAAGGTAGGGCAGTGGATGTTGCAGTGGCCCTAATGAGAGATGGCAGCGATTGGAAACTCCCTGGACTGCTGTTTGCAGATGATACTGTGTTATTAAGTGAAGACGATGGGGAGATGCAAGGCTTGGTGGATGAGTTAGGGAGAGCATGTAAGAAAAGGAATCTAAAGGTGGGTGTTGGAAGGGTAAAGTTATGGTCTTCGAGAGAGGTGAAGTCAGTGAACGCAGAGTGAGGCTGGATGATGAGGAAATGGAAAATGGTAGTTTTCGTTTAAGTACTTAGGTATTGCGATGAGTAAGGATGGAAGTTTGGAGGATGAAGTGCTTGACAGGGTACAACAAGGAAGAGAGGTTGCTGGTTCCTTGAAGGCGGCAATAAGAAACAGGGGAGTGAGCATGGAAGTGAAAAAGTTATTACATGACAGTATTCTGATACCAACTCTAACGTATGGAAGTGAAGCTTGGACGTTGTTGGAGGGACACAAATTTAGAGTGAGAGGAGTGGAAATAAGTTATTTGAGAGGAGCCTGTGGGGTCATATGGAGAGACAGACTGACAAATGAGGAAGTGAAGGAGTGTTGTGGTGTGGAAGTGGATGTGATCCGAAGCGTTAGGAGAAACACATTGGGGTGGTTTGGCCATATGGAGAGGACGGAGAGCGAGAGACTGACGAGGAGAGTGTATGTGAGTGAGATGGAGGAGGAGAGAGGAAGGAGAAGGCCAATGATGAGATGGAGGGATGGAGTGGAGTGGTATATGAGAGAGGGGTGTGTGAATTGGGAGCAGGGCAATGAAATGGCGGGGGACAAGGTGAAGTGGAGACGATTTGTTTGTGACCACCCCTTATGGGATACACACACACACACACACACACACACATATATATATATATATATATATATATATATATATATATATATATATATATATATATGTGTGTGTGTGTGTGTGTGTGTGCAATGAAAAATCAGGGTGAAACAAAATTGATGAGTCCCCACTGTCCTTTTTACTCCCTGTGCTTCCTTGCATAGGACACATTCCTACTCTCACTCATTTTCTTGAGTCCTTCATTATCTTGCCTGGATTTACACCTTTTGTCTCCGACACGTGTTCCCTTCGTGATAACAAGTGGATTGGCGAAGGGTTAGTGCCCTCCCGGAAAACAACTAACTAAAAATACGAACAAGAAATCTCGGACCAGGACTGACCAAAAGATGACGAATAAGGACCGAACAAAGGACTTGGTAGGGATAGCTACATGGAATGTAAACGGTGCAAATGATGAGGTGAAAGAGAGATTGTCCAGGTGCTTGAGGGTGCGAAAGTGGATGTGCGTGGATTAATTGAAACTAAATGGAGAGGTGAGAGTGTGAGAGAATGGGAGTATGGATGGGGTATGGGAGCGGGAGTAGTTGAGAATGAGAGGGCAAAAGAAGGAATGTGTATTGTTGTGAGTAACAGATGGAAGGAGAATATAAGAGAGTATGGATCAGTTGGCTCAAGGACTGAGTGGGTAAGAGAGAAAGTTGGACTACAAATATGGGCGATTGTGTGTGTTTATGCGCCAACGCAAGATCGTGCAAGCAGAGTGCGAGAAGAGTTCTTGACAAATGTCGAAGTGTGCATGGAAAAGTTTGAAAGGAATGAGAGAGTGTTTTTAATTGGAAATATGAATGGAAATGTAGGGAATGTGAAGGTGGAGGGAGTAGTTGGTGAGTGGGGTGTTCCTGCTGAGATGGATGAGAATGGCAGTCCTTTAGTTGACAGTTGTGCCGGGAGGGGGTTGGTGATAGCTAATACCCTCTTCAGGCACAAAATGATCCACAGGTATAAATGGCGAGTGACGAGAAGGGTGGACGGTGAACTGAATGAACGGAAGGCAATGATTGATTATGTGTGTGTGGATGAAAGGATGAGAAGGTGTATAATGGATGCAAGAGTATATAAAGGTTGGGGGAGTGGACTTTCGAACCACCACTTGCTGGTGGTCAGAATCGAAGTCCAAACAAAATGGAGAAATAGAAGAAGGGAAGGACAGGAGGAAGTAGTTCTTACAAGTTGGGCAGAAACGTTACAAGAGGATGGAAAAAAGCAGAATGTAAGAGGGAAATGGAGGAGTGATTGCGTAAATATACATTGGAGCAGATGGGGGACGTGGAAGGTGTGTGCAAGATATTCACAGAAGAAATCGGTGCAGCATGTGAGGTGGTGTGTGGGGTGAAGAGAAGATGAAAGGGGATGCAGGGAACAGCATGGTGGAATGAAGAGGCGAGACAGGCTGTGGCACAAAAGAAGAAAGCATATAGTGAGTGGATGAGAAACAGGGGCGTCGTAGAAGTTGAGAGACGGAAGAAAGAATTATATGTAGAGAGGAAGTGAGAGGTGAAAAGATTAGTAAGAGAGAGTAAGAAGAGGGTGGATGAGGAATTTGGAAGAAATTTGAGTGTAAAGTGGAGGGAACGTAATAAAATGTTCTGGCAAGCGGTAAAGAGAGTTAGACTGGGTGGCAAAGAAGTTAGTTTAGGAAAGATAAAAATGTTAGATTACTAGTGAAGAAGGGAGAAAAAGTGAGCTGGTGGAGAGAACACTTTAATGAATTGCTGAACATAGAGAATGAAAGTAATTCAAGTATAAGTGGCTGGGGAATGGCTGGGAGAAGAAGGGAGGTGAGAAGAGAGGAAGAAATCAGTAGGATGGAAGTTGTGGAAGCAATGAGGAAAGTTAAAATGTGGAAAGCCCCAGGAATTGATGGGTGTGTGGTGAAATGCTGATGCATGGGAAGAGATAGTAATAGAATGAATGTGGAAGATATGCAGATTGGCCTGGGAGGAAGGTAGTGTCCTGGAGGATTGGAAGTCAGGTATAATTATTTCTCTGTAGAAAGGAAAAGGGGAAAAAGAGGTGTGTGGTAATCATAGGGGCATTTGCCTTCTTAGTGTGATAGGAAAAGTATACTGTATGGTAGGACACTTATTGACAGAGTTAGGGGGAAATAACAGAGGAATTAGTTGGAAAAGAATAGGGAAGTTATAGGAAGGAAAGGGGTTGTGTAGATTAGATATTCATTCTTATTTCTTTAGTGGAAAAGATTCTAGAGAAGGGAAGGAAGTTGTATGCAGCCTTCATGGATTTTGAGAAAGCATATGACAGGGTGGAAAGACATGGATTGTGGAATGTATTAAGAATATATGGAGTAGATGGGAAGTTGTTGAAGGCCGTGAAGAGTACGTATGAGGGTGCCAAGGATGCAGTATGTGCGAATAGTGAATTGAGTGAATTTTTCTATTTCAAGGTTGGATAGAAACAATGATGTGTCATGTCTCCATGGTTGTTCAATCTGAATATAGATGGGGTTATAAAAGAGATACCAGGTAGGGAGTCAACGACAAAAGTCATGTCCCGGTTTTGTCCTAAGATTAAGTGTAACGTGTGAGATATTATGAGAACTGAACCACAGTTACATATGCATGGTTGATTAGACTGACTTTACTCAATCTTCATAGCAGCTACTGATGGGATGACAGTATAAACGAACCCAGGAAATTCCTAAGCCGAGAGATGAAATGTGAACCATATATGGTCAGGCGATGCCTGCCTAGCCATTACATCTTACACCTTACTACTGTACAAAACGTCATTCAGCCCTAGTATATACGTTTGTTTGGAGAGGGCAAACAACATGCATCCAACTATTAGAGAGATGAGAGAGGACATGATATACCTTTCCTTAAGAGGGATGAATCTCGAAAAGATAGTGTAAGCATATGATGTAAGAAGAACAGTAGAAAGATGGATTAGGCGATTTCGAGAGGAAGATACAACGGACAGTGGTCATCATTCAGGTCTCCCTAGTGTTACCACACCAGTTCAGGACCAGAAAATAATTATTGCGATGGAAGGTAGCACATACAAGTAGTGCTTATTCCGTAAGAAGCGAACTGAACCTAGAATGAGGCACACGAATATTTGTGCAAGATTACGGTTTTCTGGGATCATGTGTTGGAACTTCGGCCTGAGGGATTAATTTCGCCACTCATGACAAAGCATTAGATTATCATAATACAGTATCTCTATCCTCATATGTAACAACGTTGTTTGATGACAGATAATGAAAATTACCGCTTATAATTAAGAACTTAAGCTAAGCAGAATTTAAATTAATAAAGAAATAGAACCCAAATCCGGATATGTCTAGCTAACTGAACTGCAATGCTGCAATGTACCTAACAAGCTATTTAAAAAGGAGAACAAATGAGAAACTGTTTATATATATATATATATATATATATATATATATATATATATATATATATATATATAAATTACCAGTCGGAAAAAAAAAAAAACATAATTATATTTATTTCGCTTAGTTATCAAAAATCTGCTCGCATCAACTGGCTCGTTACCAGGAGCAAATGGCAACTCATGACAGTGTTACCAACCGTCCGTATGCCACAATGTAGAACACACCAAATCTTTAGCCTTTCAGTAGATGTATCAACCAAACCGCAAGACAACTTTTGTCTTTGTTCTTTTCCTTAAACAAGAGTATGGTTGTTACCAGTTATAATGTGTAAAGTGACAGTCAGTGTCTCTTGTTAATTACACAGGAATACATACGAAGTACGGTACAGATAATAGGAGGCCTGTTGGCCCTTGACGAGGTTATCTGCTGGAAAAAAATGCTAATTCTACTAAGACCTAACCAACGTATAAGAGAAAAGGATAGAAAAGAGGAAGGCTCTCTCCCACTCACCACACCATCCTGTTGAACTGGCAGGAAAAAGAAAACACCACGATGTTTGCTGGAAAGAACAAGCATGGAGATTTTATAGGAGAGGCAGAAGTGGAACGACTTTGCACTATGTAAGAGCTTTCTCTAGATTTGTAAAAGTGAAGTGAACACAAACGTCGAATGTTCCCATTATTAAAGAAACGTCTCCCAGTCATTAGCATCACGCCAACATGGAAGTAAACGATGTTAAATTAGTTATATCCTATAAAAACAAAATACTTGTCTTGCCGAATTTTAAATGTATCAGAAGTTTTTGCACTAAATAATGTTGCTGGTATCCTATTCCATTTTACCAGTACGTGAATATTAATGATTTTTTTATATTTTCCATATATTAGTGATGCATCTCTTGCTTTTGAGTTTCATTACATTATTTCTAATAACAGTATCATTTTGAATATCTAACAAAGCATCATGTCTAACATTATCAAATATATTAAGAATTTTAAGTACTTGTATTAGATCTCCTCTGAGTCGTCGCTTTTCAAGAGAAATATTCAGTTTATTTAGTCACTCTTCGTAGGACAAATTTCGCAGCGACGGGATCATTTTTGTGGCTCAGCCCTGCACTTTCTGGAGCTTATCTTCGCCCATAGTATGATTCGGGGACCACAGCTGTACACAATTTTCTAGATGTGGCCCAACTAACGACGTATAGCTGTTAATAATTACATTGGACGTTGTATGACCAAAGTTCCTTGCAATGAAGCTGAATATATTGTTTGCCTTGTTACTAGCTGCTGTACACTGTTTTGAGTGTTAGAGGTCGTTACTGATAATAATTCCTAGATCCTTCTTATCCTCTACTACGGTCAGTGAGGTATTGAACATGAGATATTCATATTTAATGTTTTTTTTATCACCAAAGTACATTACCTTACATTAATCTACAATAAATTTCATCTGCCATTTTTCACTCCAAATTATTAACTTATCCAGGTAGATTGTTATTGATTCACAGCCT
>NW_027643073.1:0-4995 GCF_032717465.1 Coenobita brevimanus | reverse complement strand
GCTTTCACAATTACTTTGCCTTCAATTTTCATGTCATTTTCAAATTTCATTTCCTTAGTAGAGTCAATTTTTTTTTTTTTTTTTTTTTAGATAAGCGATGTAAATATTGAAAAGAACTGGTCTTAGAACTGACCCTTGAGTAACTTCACTTGTTAGGGCTGTTCTGATGATTCGCCATTTATCGCTACATATTTCTTGTGATTCTTTGACCAATCACCAGTCCATGAACATACTTTGCTAGGAAGGCCATGAGCTTTCAGTTTTTCTAATAGTTTTATATGGGGGACCTTATCATATGCTTTCTGGAAATCTAGTTAGATGACATCTGGCAGTATTTATGCATCCCTAATATTTTAAATGTTTATAAACAATTCAGCCAGATATGTGAGGCATAATCTGTTATTACAAAATCCGTGCTGACTATCTGTTATAAGATTATGATTATTAACCTCTATGCGCCAGGTGATATGTATAGCCATAAAAATTTTGGGCATGGAGCAACGTCAGTTGTGTGGCTGCAAGCATCTTCCCACAACGCTTTGAACTTTAACTTATCCTTACTTATCAATGGGAGCACCTGGAGACGTGGTTTAGAACGGGAAGAGTTATTGAGTCATGTGTATCTTTAATTTTTCTCTAGCTGTTACAGTTTGGCAGCAATTAGGGTTTGAAGTAAGGGTATTTTTTCAGAAAAAAGTGGAAATCCCCAATAGGGAGGAGCGTGTGACATCGGAAACCCCCGGCTTGTAGTGGTTAAGGAAAACAGTAATCTTGTTTCTAATATTTTTTTTCCAAAATTTTGCTTATTATAGATATTGGACTTCTTGAACTGTAATTTGTGGTGCATTTTTTATCTCTCATCTTAACAATTGGTAATATATTAGTAAGCATCCATTCATTAGGTACCCTGATTCAGTTCATGTTTTCTTGAAAATTTCAGTTACAAGAAAAGCAAAAAGCCTGTATCATGCATGCAGCATTCAAGGAAATATGTGATTCATTAAAGACAGACAATGAAATGCCAAGAACTCAGGCCCTGAGCTGTTGATGTAAAGCATCACTCAGTATGCTTCCACCAAGCCTTGTGCACGAACTTGCCATACATCCTCCATGACAAGGTTCATTGTGAGTTGAAATGAGACAAGATAAGCTAAGTTGATCCCATATGTCCTTGACCTTGAGGCTTGACCTTGCTGATCTAATCAGTTCATCATTCCTTTATACAGTATCACTGACAAAAGTTTGGTTGAAACCCAGTGAGGGGTTCAGGAGCTGATACCGTACCCACACCCATATGACCTTAACCTTTGGCCCCTTGACCTTGATGATGTAATCAGTTCATCTTACCCTCATACTGTATCACTGACAAAAGGTTGATAAATCCGTTCAGTTGTTCAGGTAATATGGCGACAACACCCATATGACCCTGACCTTTGACCCCTTGACTTTGCTGATCTGATCAGTTCATTATCCCTTCATACTGTATCTGACAAAAGCTTGCTTGAAATATGTTGAGGGGTTGAAGACATATCACGCCCACAATCACACACCCATATGACCTTGACCTTTGATCCCTTGATTTTGCTGACCTATTGAGGTCATTGCCCGTTCATATTGTATCATTAACAAAATTTTGCTTGAAATTCTTTGAGGGGTTCAGGAGATATTTCACTCCCAAGGATAAGCTTAGTCAAATGGCCTCGAATTTTGACCCCTCGACCTTGCTGACCTAATCAGTTCATCATCTCTTCACACTTTATCATTGACAAATAATTGTTCGAAACCCATCGAGGGGATCAGGGGGATACTGCACCCACAAACATAAACTATAATGAACCATTTGACCTAGTTGATATAAGCAGTTCATCGTCCCTTCATTGTGTATAACTGACAAAAGTTTGATCAAAATCCTTCGAGGGGTTCAGTATATATTGTGCCCACACCCATATGACCTTGACCTTGCCAAATTCACTTGTTCATTGTACTCTCATGCCGTATTGCTGACAAAAGTCTGCCAAAAATTCATTGAAGGGTTCAGAAGATATCAAGCCCATAAGGATGGACAAAGATGACCCCATATGACATTGACCTTTGACCCATTGGCCTAGCTGACCTAATCAGTACATCATCTCGTCATACTGCATCACTGACAAAAGTTTGGTGGAAATCTGTTGATGGGTTCAGGATATACCACACCTAGAAAAGTGTTATGGACATATGCTGCACCCACGGATTCACGCGCGGAGAGACCAATCACGTTATGCAATGGTGGATGGAGTCATATATATCATAACAGCATTCAGAAGCATTAAGTCAGAGGTATTATGCTGGTGAAAGCCATTGAGCATTACAGGCCTTTGAAGATTTTCCAATAGTTACCCTTTAAATGGTCATTCTCTTCACTAATCCCTGCATGCTGGGCTATTTATAGTGCATTCGTTCACTCACTACCGGAATTTTCTCTAAAATAGCCTGTTTTGAAACCTTAACCCCTCCCTGGCTGACTGCATGGAATTTGTTGGACCCCACAGGCCGATGCTGCAGCCATTTATCATAGTTTCAAAAACCGATTTCTTTCCCTTGCCATAATGAAGAAGTTTGACGAACCTGGCAGTGCAAATTTCACCTTCCTACACCCATCCTGTGGCATGCAATCGAATGCGGAAGTTTCATAAATTTAGGCAGCTTGTGGGAAATATTTTCCCCCAGAGTGGTTGGTCTCTTTACTTTAATAATAGTTGTCCCTTTTGAAAGCAGAGTAAAAACCAGAGAGCATTAATAACTATTTCAAGCAGTTTTATACCCCAGAGATTGTGTTCTAGTTCTGTTTAATAATTCTTATTATTAATAAATGAAATGCTACTGGATTTAACCCTTGTGGACAACTATATTGTAAATATGTGTAAATACTTAGGAATTTTCCATTGACCTAACTGCACCTGCATGGTAGGATGATGTGTACCCTCGCAAGAAAGCGGAGGAAGCGTTTAATACATATTTACATAGATAAAGGGAATATTTGGCTTTAGTTTAATCAAAACTAAGATTAAATTTAGTTAGATTTACCTTGTATATTTCATGAAGTAATTCATTGCATTTAGCTAATTGTAATTATTAGTTGGCATCTCTCAATCCTATGAGGGAAGAGAGACTTGCCATTTTCACTCTGTTCCTAAAGCTCATTCGAGCCGCATGTTGTAAATAGTGCACTCAGGATCCTTGGAAGTCCAGGCAAACCGACTGAGACCTCCTGCCCATCGTCATCTGTTTTTCCAAGTCTGTGTGGCTAAATAACCTTTATGATTTGGCCAAATCAGGGGGGCTAGCTAGGATATAAGGAGATAATTACTGGTGATTTAGATTATTAATTATACCCTAATTTCCTAAGAGACTTCGAGTATTTAAATTAATATATGTTGTTGCAAGATTAACACTCATCAGTGAAAGAGTGTATAAATTTCTGACATTTTTGGTGCCCCGAGTGAGGAAAACAGATGGGTCCGGAGGCGCTGAACGATTTCAAGGTCGGGTTTGTGGGACATAGTTTACTTCCACGTTCTGTTGAAGTAGCGGACACGGAAATCCGTATCTACAGGGTTCCTGGTGGAAGGGCAAGTTCCTTTTCTGATGATGAGCAACTAAATATTGTGGTCTGAATCAAATATTGCTTCTGAATTGTAAATCTTACCATAATGAAAGACGATAATCAGCACTTGGCATTTAAAAACCATGGACCAAAGGTATCCTGGTTCCGAAGATTAGGTGCCAAAAATTATTACTCTGTAATGCAGCCAGGAAGTTACATAATCTCTCTCTCTCTCTCTCTCTCTCTCTCTCTCTCAGCTCCACACATTCTTTTTCCATTCTCGCCAGGCAGGCCCAACCCACGCTCTCTCTCTCTCTCTCTCTCTCTCTCTCTCTCTCTCTCTCTCTCTCTCTCTCTCTCTCTCAGCTGCACACATTCATTTTCCATTCCCGCCAGGCAGGCCCAACCCACTCATCCTCAATCTCAGTATTCCGAAGAGATAATGTATTCGAGACTGATATTCTTTCCTCACGTTCCTGGAGGTTTGGAGAGAGAGAGAGAGAGAGAGAGAGAGAGAGAGAAGAAGAAGAAGAAGAAGAAGCCGTATTAGTAGTAGTAGCAATGGTATAGTAGTTGTAACAGAAGAAGAAGAAAGGGAGGTGCTGTTGCGGCAGAGTTGTTGGGGGTGAAAGAAAATGACTGACAGTGTGTGAGAGTGAAAGAGTGTATGAGGGAGTGCACGTGTGAGTGACTGAAAGGTGCGAGTCAAACAGTAATAATTGTGTTGGACGAGAATGAGGAAGTAGAGAAGGAAGGGAGCGGGGTGGTAATTCCGAGGGTTTGGGGAATACGAGTACATGAAAGAAAAAGGATATGGAGAAATGGGACTGGGATGCAGTTAGAGTATGGTGATGGAGGGTCAACATAAGGATGATGAGTGGAGAAAAGCGAGAATGAAGTGAGTGTTGTTAATGGATCAGAGAAAGGGTGGTGGTGGTGAGGGGCGAGACCCTCTCTCTCTCTCTCTCTCTCTCTCTCTCTCTCTCTCTCTCTCCAGTGTGTCAGTTCGAGGTCTGGGTGATACTGTAGGGGAAGTTATCAAGGCAATATACGAGTATACGAGTAGAAAGAGAGGGAGAGAGAGAGTTAAATATCATGGTGAAAATAAAAGATCTGGACAGGATAAATGCTTGTCTTTATTCTTTCCCTTGTTATCGACGCATATGGCGTAGCAAATGTAATCGAAGTGGTTTCTTTACATGCCTCTCTATAGGTATTTGTGAATGTATTTATGTTCACGCAATATCTCGTCAATGTCTGATCCACTCTGGACAAAAAACTGACAAATACACTGTGCGTTGGACTAAGAAAAATTCATTCGATTATGGAGCTGATCCATCAAAGGTCAACGGTCACAGGTTAAGCTCTAAATTCGTGTGCAGCGTGGCTGTGCTCTCTCATTACTCTCT
>NW_027643072.1:217500-220806 GCF_032717465.1 Coenobita brevimanus | reverse complement strand
ATGGGGGTACTGTTGATATTTTCACTGCCTTTTTCCTTCATATAGAAAATGAAACTAAAGCTTTATTAATCCCCAAATAATCAGATCATTGTTAACTAACGTGATCTGGTACGAGCAATGCTGATAAAAAAAAATGGGTAATGAGAAAAGTGACCAAAAAAAATCTCGCTTTTTTTTTTTTTTTCTGCTAGAAGGTGTTATTACAACCAAACGATAAAGAGCGATGAAGTTATGTGTTTGGCAGGGTTTATAAATCCATCAGTTGCCTGTCTGCCTGCCTGCCTGCCTACATGTCTGCCTCCCTTCCTGCCTGCCTGCCTGCCTGTCTGCCTTCCTGTCTGCCTTTGTCTGTTAGCAAGATTATAGGAAAAAGTCAGCAGATTATCTTATTTATTTAGATTCTGTATTTACCATTCTATGCCAACCCTTACGAACCCGGGAACGTTGTCGCTGGAATCCAAGCAGGAAGAGTCAGTGGACAGTGACTGATTAAATTTTCACAGTTACCCATCCATATTACTGCTTTCTCTGAATAGGAAGCCCACCCCGACTTAATCTGTGGTGTCACAAAAGGTGCGCGGGGAAGTCAAGGGAGCAGATCATCTCTGTCATTAGACTTTGAGTTAGGTTAGGATGAAGTAATTTGTTCTTTTATAGCATTCAGTAAAAGGTCAGGGGTACAAGACAAGGATAAAGGTTCAGTCAGCCGTCATGTCCGAGCGAAAGGCTCATCAATTTCGAAGCATTGTGACGAACAAGTAATGAACAGTAGGTTAGAAGTAGACTCCGTGGAGAGAGTGCATCAGTACATCACGCCTACACGATTATTTGATTTTCTGTTATCATACTTCAGAACCACAGGTGTTTAGTGATAAAGTGGACGGGAGTTTGAACCGATTATGAGGCGCGAATGTTTTTGGCGTCAGTTCATAAGCTGGTGGTTAGATTTTGCAGGATTTTCCTGCCATTGTTCTCCTGCCTGTGATCTGTCGCCTTGTTCCCACTGCACCCACGAAAGGTATGCAATTTGTCTTTATTAATTCTGTACCCATTTTACTCTAACTTGGCCTAAAATTTTCATCTCTCCAACTTGAATACTGAGTTGTAGCAATAGATTAATACTAGAACATGTAAGTCACAAAAAAGTGCCATTGAAGAGGAGCCGTAGCGCTGCCCTTTTCTGCCAATGACCCATGTGAAGGAAGCGGCAAAAGGAAGAAAATCTGGGCCAAGTTACCCTGAAAAAAAGTAGTATAATGCAGGATACTATGATATTCTAGGAAGTTGTCGACAGTTGAGAGTTGTTTGTGAATTGCAATAAAGGGACAGGCAGACAGACAGACAGATAGAGGACAGACAGATGCAGAGAACGGAGACACGATAGGGGAGAAGAATCCTGACGTTATTATGAGTGTAGTTGACTTCATAGCATACTACATTATATTTGTGCCCTAACTTTAGTAGCATGTTTATGTATAACCAAGGTTCGTTGACAAGTAGTGAACACACACAAGCACACACACACACACACACACACACACATACACACACACACACACACACACACACACTGCGACCACATCAAACCATACACCCCCCACCCCACCAACACACAACACATCCATTCACACACACACACACACACACACACACACACACACACACACACACACTGCAACCACATCAAACCATACACCTCCCCCACCCCACCTACACACAACACATCCATTCACACACACACACACACACACACACACACACACACACACACTGCAACCACATCAAACCATACACCACCCCCACCCCACCAACACACAACACACACACACACACACACACACACACACACGTATTCTGTTATGGAGCTTAGTGGCAGGGAAATGTGTGTATGTCTGCGATGGTGTGGTGAGGTGGGGGGGTTGCCATGGTAACACAGACTCCCTGCACCAGCCAAGCTAACACCATGCGTATTGCCCACTGAGTCTCACACTTTATATAAAACATCTTTGTACTCATATTTAATGCCAATATTGCCGTTTTATCATCATAATTTGGTAGAACATACTCGGACCTAATTTATAAAAAACGATCAGTGAATATTAAAGATTTCTGTGGCAAGAAAGGAAGCGAAAAAGGTGTTTGGTGGTGGTGTGGAGTGGGTGTCTAGCGATGCATTGTGGTGAGACACACATACACTCACAGGCACATATTTACACACACACACACACACACACACACACACACACACACACACACACACACACACACACACACACACACACACACACAATACTCTCTAATGGAACTTGCTGGTGGGGAAATGTGTTTATGTTACTGTGGTGGTGTCGGGAGGTTGCCATGGTAACACACAGACTTCCTTTGCAATTTATTTTTGGATAGGGCTGGTAAAGAGAGCTGTATGATCATGAGAATTAATAGAGACAGTATTAACACTCTCATAGTAGTATGACTCACTCTCAGCTGAATGCTATCGCCAAGCAGTACCTGGAATAGAATGCCAGAGTTGCCCCTACCATGAAAGGGCCCGGGTACCATCTAGTGGTTGTGAAAGTAGCTGGACAAGTTTCTCGTCTTGGTAGGCGTCGCTACTTGGCTACTTTTGCTATTGGCCGTATGACAGTGGAAGGACGAGGGTGTGTGTGTGTTGCTGTTGCATCATTCCCCTGAGGTAAGTGTTGGATATTTGCTGTTTTTAGCCATTAAGGTGACTACATTAGGACACAAGGATATCGCACTGACAGCCAGGAAGTATCATGGCCCAAAGAAATATTACCTATGAGGCTACTAGACGTAATTCTGATGAGACAAGGGGGATGTTAGTGTGAGGGAGATGAGGAGGCCTTGTAGTCCAGTGCTGCCGTTTTGTGGAAAATCGTCTGCTAATGTGGAAAAACAAATGAACGACGAGCATGGATATGGGCAGGCGGACGTCATTCCACACTAATTGTTCACGTTATTTTGTAGGAATAAGGGGGATTTTGTCATGATTGGGAGGCATTAACATGTATTGTTATTCAGACCCTTCACAGTTAAACCAACGAATATGTAGCGTTTGTCTATAATACTGTCATTTAAAACAAGGAAGAATACGTCGTGAAACAGTCTACCTCTACCCACCCGGCGATATCATAAAAAAAAATATATTATTATTTACAAGACACGTGCCAACCATTAGCAGTGCACACTTACTTTGTAATATTAAAGAAATACCGAAACAATGTTGTAAATCGCGTACAGTTGATATACTAGAAAACTTGGATGTGGATAAACTTCCTTGTCTCTTGG
>NW_027643072.1:197500-212500 GCF_032717465.1 Coenobita brevimanus | reverse complement strand
TAGGTTTCTAATGATGTCCATAGATCCGTTGTGGCTTTAATAGTTTCCTAGACAACGCAGTCTTGGCGCTGTTCTCTGCCACCCTATTATACCATGTCATATAGTGTTCTCGCTTGCTTGCTCTCTACGCTCGCTCGGTTGAACAATAAATCACTGAAGAAAAGGTGGTATAAAGCCCCCTAAGCCGCCGTAGTATTACACCCTCGGTATGCAGTTCGTTCCCTGTGGCCTTGTAACTTTGTGTACCCGAAGCGCTTACAAAATAACTTGAAATAATTTTCCTTTCGTAACTAGACTCGTTTCACTTTAACTTGGCCTGAGTTGTTGTTGTTGTTCTTGTTACATCTTAGGCTCCTCTGGATGTGAACCCAGTGTTATATTGAAGGATTGTCCGTGTTGTGGTGGTGTGGTGCAGGAAGTGAGTGGGTGTGGTGTGGTGTGGGGGTGCCACTTTGCAGTATGATCACAGGGGATTGTATGTGTGTTATATTTTGTGTTAGTATTGTAGCAGGGAAGGTTGGTGTACTCGTGTCTCTGGGTTCGGTAGTGTCTGAAGGGTGTATGTCTGGTGGTGGCACATGAAGGATGCTGTTTGGCAGAAAGTTTTGGCTGGCTGGGGTGTCTGTGTGTTTATGTATGTGTTTGGTATAGAAAGTTTTGGCTGGCTGGGGTGTCTGTGTGTTTATGTATGTGTTTGGTATAGAAAGTTTTGGCTGGCTGGGGTGTCTGTGTGTTTATGTATGTGTTTGGCAGAAAGTTTTGGCTGGCTGGGGTGTTTGTGAGTTTGTGAATGTGTCAGGGAAGTGTAGAGTCGGGTGGAGGAGGGGATATGTTGCAAAGATACTCTATGTAGTGTTGGGCGGTTGTTCGATTTTGTTTGTGGAGAGGAAGATGCAACATAAGGTTACAAAGGTGGGACGGATCTTGAGCTGAAGTGATGAACTGTGTGCCTCTCATATTCACTTGGTCTCTGACTGAAATTAGTTATGTTTCTTGGTGTAGGCTGTCAGTACTTGTGGTCTTAGTGTCTTCTGCTATCAAGGTATTGTTTTCTGTTCTTTAAAGCTCCTTCGTGTTTGTGTTGAATATGATTACGGCTCAGCTTGTGCGGCAGTAATTCACGGTTGTTTTAATGTATTACTTATAAGTGGAGGATGGAGTTGGGATGTATATGAGAGAGGGTGTGAATTAGGGGGAGTGATGCATAATGACGGGGGACAGGGTGGCATAGAGGCGACTTGTTTGTGGCCACCTCTTACGGGATTAAGTCGTCTGGCTATAGATAGATAGATAGACAGATAGCTTATAGTTTCCATACGGTTTGCCGAGTAGTAGCGATAGTTATCACTAGAATATGATGGTAGTCACGAATGAGTGCCGTGGAAAGGATGTTGGGCTGTAGTATTGGCTGTTTCTGCTGCTGATCTGCGTGACATTCTCATATGCTTTAAATGAAACTCTGTGTCAAGTTAAAGCGAAAGGCGTGTATGTTTGTGTAGGAGGAACGAGAGACAAGGAGGTATTCTGTGGCCTGTTTTCTTTGTGCTTCCTACAAGACACAATAATAGTTATTGACGGGGCATTGATGGCAAGTTTGTGGGTCAGCACACACTTACGGCCTCTCATTATACAAGGTGGTCCATATATTACGCCACCCAGTTCTTGTGTGTTGCGGGCACGGCTCAGTGAACATTACCAGTGTCTACCCTCATCATTATCTATTTCCCACAACCCTCTTCAGGCTTAGCTTTATAATATAGGCTTTAATGTAGGTCCACTGATTGCATGGTGGAGAATTCCCATAATCTTTTTTATGCTTAGCTGTATATCATTGTATTGTATAATCTTTTATGTCCACGATCACAAGGCTGAGTAGTAATTTGGTGAAGCGATCAGAATGTCTTAGGTCATCACAAAAGCCGTCCCCACAACACACAAGACTGCAGAGCGCAATATACTTATCACCTACATTAAGTCAAAGCCACAGTTTAAAAGGTAATGAAACAAGACAGAAAATTTAGTTTTCATTATTAACACTTCAGTATAGAATACATTAACAGAGACAGCAATATAAAATATGCATTCAAAAGTAGCATTTGTCCACAGAACATCCTGGAGGGGAGCGACCCGACTTGCAAGGCAGATCACACCATCACCACCAGGCTTCTCTTGGCATGTCAGGGCAGATCACCAGCAGCAGCAGCAAGTCATCTCACGGCTGGGGAAGACACGACACCCTGCCGCCGCCGCTGCCGCCGCCGCCGCCACCACCACCGCCGCCACCACCACCACCACCACCACCACCACCAGGCATCTCAGAGTAGGGGAAGACACCACACCACCGTCAGGCTTCTCACGGCAGGGCAGATCAAACTTCAGCAGGGTATGACCAGTGTGGCAAGGAAGCAGCGTCAAGGCAGCAGACTCCAGCACGACCTGTGGACCAGATGTGTATTAGTTCAAATCAGTGTTAGCTTTAGTTATTTAATCTTCTATCTATCTCTATCTATTGCCAGACGCCTCAATCCCGTTTGGGGTGGCCACAAACAAATCGCCTCCAAGTCGCCCTGTCCCCTGCCATTTCACTGCCCTGCTCCCAACTCACACCCCCGTCTTTCATATACCTCTCCACCCCATCCCTCCATCTCATCCTCGGCCTCCCCCTCCCTCTTCCCTCCTCCACCTCACTCACATACACTCTCTTCGTCAGTCTTTCACCCTCCATCCTCTCCACATAGCCAAACCACCTCAGTGTGTTCTCATAACGCTTCCTATCACATCCACATCCACACCACAACGCTCCTTTATATCCTCATTCGTCAGCCTGTCTCTCCATGTGACTCCACAGGCTCCTCTTAAATAACTCATTTCCACTGCTCTCACTCTTGACTTGTGTCCTTCCAACAACGTCCAAACTTCACTTCCGTACGTTAGAGTTGGTATCACAATACCATGTAGTAACTTTTTCACTTCCATGCTCACTTCCCTGTTTCTTATCACTGCTTTCAAAGAACCAGCAACCTTTCTTCCCTGCTGTACCCTTTCAAGCACTTCACCCTCCAAACCTCCATCCTTACTCATCACACTACCCAAGTACTTAAACGTACTCACATTTTCCAATTTCTCACCATCCAACCGCGCTGTACATTCACTGACTTCACCTCTCTCGAAGACTATCACTTTACTCTTCCCTACATTCACCTTTAGATTCCGTTTCTTGCACACTCTCCCAAACTCATCCACCAAGCCTTGCAGCTCCCCTTCGTCTTCACCCAACAACACAGTATCATCTGCAAACAACAGTACAGGGAGTTTCCAGACACTATCCTCTTTCACCAGGGCCACTCCAACATCCACTACCCTACCTTGTACCTCTTTTATTACCCCATCCATGTACAGATTGAACAACCATGGAGACATGACACATCCCTGTTTCTACCCAACTTTCAAAGAGAAAAATTCACTTAGTTCACCATCCACACGCACTGCAGCCTTCGCACCATCGTACATACTCTTCACAGCATTCAACAACTTCCCATCTACTCCATATATTCTTAACACTTTCCCACAATCCTTGTCTATCCACCCTTCTCATATGCTTTCTCCAAATCCATGAAAGCCGCATACAACTTCTTTCCCTTCTCTAGAAACTTTTCCACTCAAGATCTAAGAATGAATATCTGATCTACACAACCTCTTCCCTTCCTAAAGCCTCCCTGTTCTTCTCCAATTAATTTCTCTGTTCTTTCTCTAACTCTATCAATAAGTATCCTACCATACACTTTTCCTATTATACTAAGAAGACAAATGCCCCTTTGATTACCACACACTTCTTTTTCCCCTTTTCTTTTGTACAAGGGAATAATTATACCTGACTTCCAATCCTCCGGGACTCTACCTTCCTCCCAGGCCAATCTGCACATCTTCCACATCCATTCTACTACTATCTCTCCCCCATGCTTCAGCATTTCACCACACTCTCCATCAATTCCTGGGGCTTTCCCAGATTTAACTTTCTTCATTGCTTCCACAACTTCTATCCTACTGATTTCTTCCTGTCTTCTCACCTCCCTCCTTCTCCCAGCCATTCCCCCAGCCACTTATAATCGCATTACTTCCATCCTCTATGTTCAACAATTCCTTAAAGTTTTCTCTCCATCTGCTCACTTTTTCTCCCTTCTCCACTAGTAATCTACCATTTTTATCTTTCACTCCCCTGCTAACCTCACTTCCACCCTGTCTTACTCTTTTCACCTCTTTCCCGAACATTTTCTTACAGTCCCTCCACTTTACACTCAAATTCCTTCCAAATTCCTCATCCACTCTCTTCTTACTCTTTCTTACTAATTTTTTAACCTCTTTCTTTCTTTCTTTCTACTTATAACTCTCTCTTCCGCCTCTCAACTTCTTCCACGCCCCTATTTCTCATCCATTCATTGTATGCTTTCTTATTTTGTGCCACAGCCTGTCTCACCTCTTCAGTCCACCACGCCGTTCCTTGCATCCCCCTCCGTCTTCTCTTCCTTCCACACACCACATCACATGCTGCACATATTTCTTCTGTAAATATCCTACACACACCTTCCACGTCTCCCATCTGCTCCAATTCATATTTGCCCAATCGTTCCTCCACTTCTCTCTTATACTCTGCCTTTTTCTCATCCTCTTGTAACCTTTCCACTCTCCTTGCAGCTACTCCTTCCTCTCGTCTTTCCCTTCTTCTATTCCTCCATCTTACTTGAATCCTAATTCTGGCCACCACCAAGTAGTGGTCAGAAAGTCCACTCCCCCAACCTCTATACACTCTTGCATCCTTTACACATCTTCGCATCCTTTCATCCACACACACATAATCAATCATTGCCTTCCTTTCATTCAGTTCACCACCCACCCTTCTCATCACTCGCCATGTATACCTGTGGATCATTTTATGCCTGAAGAGGGTATTGGCTATCACCAACCCCCTCCCAGCACATATGTCCACTAACGCACTCCCATTCTCATCTATCTCAGCAGGCACACCCCGCTCACCAACTATTCCATCCACCTTCACATTCCCAACTTTACCATTCATATCACCAATCAAAAACACTCTGTAGGCCTATATTACTGTTTGAAAACCAATATACCCTTGTACTACATATAAATTCGTACCAACTAAATAAATAAATACTGTTTATGAGTGGATAAAATAGTTACCCTCCCATAGTACTCGTTTTCTTTGGTGCCAGCCTGTTAGAAAACCCAGTCAGGTAAGGAGGTACTTCTACCCAGATCGAGTATTTTAAACCTCAGGTGAGCGATTTCTCTATGAATTTTCGATGTTTCTCACCAAAAGCGGATGTTTGAGCCAAAAAAAAAAAAGGTCCAAAAATGTCGGGACTGGGGCATACCACTGCCCACGTCGGTATGGGGCGGGTTAAAATAAGTAAATGATTATGTTAAGGTACACAATTTTGTTGTTCAGTTAAATATTCTCTGAATATAGTAAACCATATTAACACGATGTAAAAAAAAGGGGAGGGGGCTAAAAAACTTATATTTTGGATTTAAATTCTGGATATAATTTAAAAGTTACCCCCAAAATGGATTAGTTTACCTTATTTGATGTAAAGTTTACTTTCAAACAATTGTGCATAGGTGATATATATCTGAATGTCCAACCGTTTGTGAGTTATGAGCTTGAAACTGATATACTGATAATCTGCAGAAAATCATACGATATTGTGGAAGATGGCTCTGAAAGCCTATTTAGCTCTACATTTGAAATGTCCATCACATAATTCCATGTAGTTGAAGGGTTGAAATACCTAAAAATCACCTTGATACTTTGTCCTTTGACTTAGGCCCCCAAATATAATAAACTATATTAACTGAATGTCTAAAAAACTTAGGTTCTCGCTTTGAATCCTACATGTAATTTAATAAAGTTACCCCCAAATTGTACTGAGCGTACGTTACACGATGTAATATTTGATTTTAAACAACTTTGCATACCCGGTACCTATAAATTTTCTGTTGAATCAACCATTTGTGAGTTATAAGCTTAAAATCTATATAATGATTATTTGCAGAAAATCAGGCGATATTACAAAGGAAGATCTCCAAAAACCTATTTAACTGTACATCTGAGATGTCCATCACATGATTCCATATAGTTGAAGGTCTGAACTACTTAAAAATCGCAATGATATAGTCCCTCGATTTGGGCCCTAAAAGTCCTCTGGCTCATGGGCTAACTTCAGCATAGGTGACCGTCTCATTGTGAAAGGTGTAGTAAAGGCTATGTCTAACTCCTCTAGCTAGAAAAGATTTGTGAAGCTAAAAATTAAGGTATCTAGTGAAGGCATCCATGGGGTGAAATGCTCATTCGTGCTAGAAGGCCAAAGGGAAACTGCAGATCTTTAACCCTTAGCCGCCGGGGGGTTCCCGGCCACTGCACACTCCTCCCAACGGGGGATTTCCGAGATTTTGGAAAAAATACCCTTACTTCAAGCCCATATATCTGACAAACTAGTATAGCTAGAGAATTTAATGAAAGTTCAGAAGACTCAGCAATTCTTCCTCTTTCCAAGGAAGGTATCCAGAGGTCTCTAGGTGGTCCCGTCGATGAGTAAGGATGAGTTGAAGACAAGTGGTTTTTCACATTTTGGCACATGGCTCCGAGCATGCACCACTGGCAATGGCCTTGGCCTGGACAGCTAGCGCTGGCAGCACTGACTGGAGTGGTGATTGTAACACTGCCCGTGCGTCCTTGGAATGCAGAATATTCCACTCGTTTTTTCAGCTCCTTACACACCACCGTGAAAATTAGTCATCACCCGGTTCATGTGGCTCACCCAAGGATTTACCGCCCACACCACCATGCCACTATGCCTTGTAGGTGTGTGGGAAAGGAAATATCTTGTCGTTTTTCTGTACTCACTTCTTCCGTAAATAATCATATTTCTCCATTACTAAGACACTTAGAACTGCACTTTACATCACGATTACGGGTAATTGCACTTTGACAAGTAAGTGCTCTTGCTCTTTCACGCATGATCGTAGAGTATGAGGTAATTTATTTCTACTGTTAATCAGACTGCTTTGTACTAATCAGGGTTATAGTGAAAATCATATAAATGTTTTACACAACTGACATTATTTTTACTTCACATCACAGATACACTGATGCTCATATTTGGCACAATCTCCCTTGAGTATTGAATGAAATAATTTAGGTATAGCAAAGCAGGTATTGTTCATTGTGGCCTGCACACAAGTGGTTTTCTTTCAAGTAACAGGTGTGTGTGTGTGTGCAAGTGTATGTGTGTGTGCGTGTGTGTGTGTGTGTGTGTGTGTGTGTGTGTGTGTGTGTGTGTGTGTGTGTGTGTGTGTGTGTGTGTGTCTGTCTGTCTGTCGGTGGGTGTGTGAGTGTGTGTGTGTGTGTAAGTTTGGGTGTGAATGTGTGTTAGTGTGTGTGTGTGTGTGTGTGTGTGTGTGTGTGTGTGTGTGTGTGTGTGTGTGTGTGTGTGTGTGTGTGTGTTCTTACCTAATTGTATCTTTACAGGAATGAGTCTAGCTCGTACTGTGCCGTGTCTTAAACCATATTTATCGTACATATCCTTAAATTTGTGAATTGTTTTGGCACACACTATTTCATTCGGTAGTGCATTCCATTGATCAATTGCTCTGTTTGGGAAACTGAATTTCCTTACGTCTTTTATCACCTCTCTTCTTATGCAGTTTTTTGCAGTGTCCTCTTGTGATGCTTCTCCATATGTTAAGTAATCATTTATGTCTATTTTCTCCTTCCCTGATATGCACTTATATAGCATTATCATGTCACCTCTTTTCCTTCTCTCCTGTAGTGTTGGTAGATTCAGTTTATTTAGTCTTTCTTCACAGCTTAGGTCCCTTAAGCTTGGTATCCATCTTGTAGCGGCCCTTTGAACTTTTTCAATCTTGTCTGTGTTTTTTGAGATGAGGACTCCAGACTACTGATGCATATTCCAGGGTTGGTCTAATGATTGATGTTATTATCCTTCTTAGCATGTCTTCATTTATGTATGTGAATGCTATTCTCATATTTGCAAGCAGTGTATACATGTTCCGTACCTTCTCGCTGATGTGGTCAGCCGGAGATAGTCTGTTATTGATAATCACACCTAGGTCCTTCTCTCTTTCTGATGTGTATAGGGTTTTATTTCCTAACTTATAATCCCAATCAGGTCTTTTTCCACTTTTACCAAACTTGATTACAAGTTTGGTGTGTGTGTGTGTGTGTGTGTGTGTGTGTGTGTGTGTGTGTGTGTGTGTGTGTGTGTGTGTGTGTGTGTGTGTGTGTGTGTATACACTCCGCTAGGGAATACTTCGATCGGCATGGTGACATTCAGAGCAATCACCCACGCACAGCAGCACATCACAAATAGGACTCATGTGACTTGTGTCCCTCCTCATCTTCACCAGCGCACACAAGGCACACTGCAGCCTCCTCCTGTTTCGGATCCTCTCCCGTCGATGGCCCAGTGTGTGATCCGACTTGACTGTGTCGTCGATGATTTGTTGACACTTGGCTGGATGTCCTAGTGTTCCCTGGCCCTGTCATCCTGGAGGTGCAGCTACAGGGACTGGCATCGCAGCAGTGGCAGGTTCTCCTGATGGACCAGGAACTGCTGGTGATGGCTGTCTCTGCACCCGTGCTGGTCCTGCAGGAGATGGTGGTGTTGTCACCATGCTGGTGCTGCTCCAGGAGACAGTGATGTTGGCCCCTGTGCTGGCGCCGCTGCAGGTGGCAGAGGTGCCGCCAGAGTACCAGCTGCAGGTGCTGTTGGCTGTTGGGTCGGAAGGTCAGAGGCACGGTGAACGACATGCCCTGACATTGGCCACTCCTCCTCATTGAAATGAAGGAGCTTGAAGACAATCTCCTCAGGGAAGTCAAGGTCCCGCACGAGCACTTCTTGTATAGGGCGAACACGTTGAAGATGGCCATCTGGATAAAGTAGAAGGAGATCTTCTTGGTCCACTCCTGGATGGGGTAATACTGGACCATGTGGTCGAAATGGTCTACCCCACCCATGTGCTGGTTATAGTCCTCCACCATGATGGGCTTCTCCACGACATAGGTTGTTCTCCCGTCAGGAGCCCTGGCCTTCCCTCGAGCCTGCTTTGGGACAGTGTCTGTGATGTGAAAGCTGGAGACCATGTTGACAATGCGCTTGTCCCTCCACAGCAACACCATCAAGTTGTCCTTGTGCCTTGTTTCCATGCCCCCCTCTGGCAGGCTCTAAGCCCTGGCAATGGCCTGCAGCTGCTTAGGTGCTCCTCTTGCCAGGCATAGGGTCCCACACACATAGGTTCCTGCACCAAAGAGTCATTTGCACAGGGATACAGAGTTATAGTAGTTGTTCATGAAAACATTGTATCCCTGGTCCTTCATATCTTCTATGGGGCCACAAATGGTGTTCTCCAGAATCTTCTTCTGCCCCCTGTATACCTTGAAGTTCCAGATGTAGCCCAAGGAAGACTCAACCAGGATGTACAGCTTGATAGCATATTTTGAGGGCTTCAAGGGGTTGTACACCCATGAAGCTTAGGTGCTCCTTCCACCCCAGTGAGTCCTCATCGAGGTGAGTTTCTCCTCGGGTTGGTAGGTGTCTTGGAACCGCCGAAGGTGGTACTCCATCACCGTGCGAACTCTGATGAGCCGATCTTGACTGTCCTGAGTATGGCGAGGGAGTTGAAGGCATGGAAGTGTTTCAGGATCACCCTGAAACGTCTCCCACTCATCACTCACTGGAAAAGTGGGTAGTTGTGGAGCAGGGAACTTCTCTGAAAATGCCTGATGGTCGGCATTCCAACAGTTCCCATGAAAAAGTAGAGCTCCAGGAACTTGGCCAACTCCTCTTCAATGCAGATATACGAGGCATCCAATCAGTTCCCAGGAATACTGCATACATGTTGGTCTCGCGGGTGAGATATGTCAACAACTCCCGGGTGAAAAACAGTTGGAAGAACTGTAGGGGCATTGTTGGCGGATCCACCCTCATTCCTGGGGATCCTGTGAAGGGCCTATTATGTGGTGTGAAAGGGCCACTGCTCCACCCTGGGTCCTCTGCAGCAACACTTTCCGCAGTGGTGGCAGTGGGTCGGCCTACTGACACCCTTCAGCCTCCTCGGCCACCCCTTGGCCACCCCCCATAGCCAGGCTGCGGACCCTGGCAACCTCATCTTGGTGGCAACGGCTCTGATGACAATGATGATGAGGCTGGCTCTTGTTGCTGCCGCCGGTCAGGGTGGATAGAAGCTACCAGTGGCAGCACCCTCGTCGACCAGGCAGTGGATGATAACACAGTCGCATCCTGCACCAGCTGCACTGCAGTTGCTGCGGCAGGTGCAGGTGCCAATGTCATGTAACTTGGCCCTGGAACTGGTGACATGGGCTCAGCCAAGGGGGAACTGGAAGCTAGAGGCAGAGAGGATGGGACGGCTGCTGGAGCAAGAGGTCGTAGCGTTGGTGGTGGCTGGGCTGAGGGTCCCACTGGTGGTGGTGGTGTCTCCTCCTGTGGTGGCAGGGGTCAGGGGAAAGCCTCCTTACGGGAACGGCGCAGGATGTCATCCAGATCCTTCTCCCCACTTTAATCATCGCTCTGCACCTCCTCCTCCGAGCTTTCAGTCTCCTCCTTGAACAGAACCTTCTGCCACTCCTCAGGAGATAGCCTTTTCTTCTGCATCATGGCAAGCACTGAGACACAAAAGTCTTGTCTGAGCTACGGTTCTTTGCTTAAAAAAAAAAAAAAAAAGAGATATTATACACTGTCAAGCAACACCTTCCATCGAGAGTAGCACTACGCAAGTGATGTGATTATCTTTCCATACAACCAGTCACTGCACAATTTACGAACACTTCACATAGACGATAACTTTTCAATGTCTTTGCATGATGTAATACCCGTTCACTGACGTCCGTGAGTGTGTGCCATATCTATATCTATATATATATATATATATATATATATATATATATATATATATATATATATATATATATATATATACATAGACTGATGCCTTTATTAGAAAAACTGACAACCTGCACACAAACAGGAGGTATGTACTAAAACTGTATATTGTAAATTAAATTCAAAGTTTAATTAAAATGCATTTCTCTAGTTTCCTAGATCATCAGTTATAAAATTAGTGGCCCAGGAAGAACCGTGCTTCCCATGAATGATTGATAGCCACTAATATTTCGTATGAATTGTACACTGTTGTCAGTTTCATTTGAAGTTGCGTGAAGCTTCAGTTGCCCCACCTTCGTAATTCGAATAAGGTTCGTTTTTTGAAGCTGTAATTGGGGCGGTGTTTCATAGATCTCTATTCAGTAATGGTTTAAGTTTAGGAAATACTTTTCCTTTGATTTTCTTAATGTAGGACCATCCTTTTTTACCTTGTAAAAGGGCATAATATTGAACTTTGGAGAACATTTTTTTTGCACATTTAGCTCTGTGGGTATTAACCCGCCCCATCCCGACGTTTTCTGGGTAATGGTACGCCCCAGTCCTTTCATTTTTGGACCTTTTTTTTTTTTTTTTGGCTCAAACATCCGCTTTTGGTGAGAAACATCGAAAATTCATAGAGAAATAGCTCACCTGAGGTTTAAAATACTCGATCCAGGTAGGAGTACATCCTTACCTTACAGGGTTTTCTATCAGGCTGGCTGCAAAGAAAACGAGTTCTATGGGAGGATAACTATTCTACACCACTCATAAACGGTATTTATTTATTTATTTGGTACGAATTTATATGTAGTACAAGAGTATATTGGTTTTCAAATGGTAATATAGGCATTATAAGCATTGTTTCACTCACTAACTCATCACCATTCCTGACCTTTTTTTGCCACATTACCTGATCATCATTTCTGACTGTTTCTTCCTCTAATGTTTGTCCTCCACATTGTCATCGATTGGGGAATCACTCTGGCCCTGAATTTCGTACCGTGGCATGACATCGCTTTACTGGCCAGGTCACTGATAACAGGTGAATTGCTGAGAAAAGGTCATGCAGGGGGGGGGAGGAGGTCATGCTGGGTAATGCATTGTCCCTGCCTGGCATCTTGTAGAGGAAGGTGTCCCGTGTATATGTGCCAAAAATCACTTGCGAAACTTGAAAATTGTGCAAATTAGGGACCTCGCAATGTCCTTGCAATGTTGCCGCGTTAATTTACGTCTCCGGGATATGAGTGCACATCATGTGAGGACGTGAATTCATGTATCCGGGATGGGGCGGGTTAGCATATAAACTTTTACTGTGATTAATATGATCCCTGTGGAGGTTAGTACGGAGCCGGAGGTTTGAGGTCTCGCTTATATAAATCTCTTTGCATCCACTGCAGCGAATTACATAAATGCAGTTTTTTGTCGAGCACCCCATGTTTTCATTAATTTGGAAGGTATAGTTGGCATTGGGAAAAGTAAATTGACTACCTTCAATTATTTCTGTGCAGAGTTTACATATTTTGTCTTCACATTTCTTCACTTTGAAACAAGATATATTATTAAACCTAGCCCCTGCTAAAGTTCTTTTTAGATTATTGGGTTGCCGCATCACTTTAATTGAGAAGACATCTTTGTAATTTTCTTCTGTTTCGGGTGCCCTTTTAGAAAATTAATTGTACATAAGACTTCTTTAAAGATGCCCGTGTAGCAGGAGGGAAGCCATGGAGAGGTGGCACCATGGACGCAACGTCGTCTGAGCATTTGCAAAAAAAAAAAAAAAAATCTGTAAAATAATGCAAGGGAGGCAACATTCCTTCTTACTTGTAGGGGAGGTAGTTTATTTGTAATGGAAGAGTTGTTAATAATTCTAACAGCCTTGTTCTAAATTTTGTCTAATTGTTTTAATGCAACCTCTCCACATCCATTCCACAAGGGTGAGCAGTATTCAGGCTGAGAGCACACATGTCTCTTATAAATCACAACTAACTGCTCGTCAGTGAAGAAGTTACGGACTATGTACATTAGTCCAAGTTTCTTTGAGGCGGTTTTAGCAAGTGATCTAACATGAGAGGTCCAGCTGAGGGCATTGTTAGATGAGACGCAGAGAATTTCAATACTATTGGAGATGAGAATATTAGTAGTTCTGAAGGTAATATACGAATCTGGCAATATCTGTCTATTAGTAAATTGTATATATTTAGTTTTACTAGCATTATGTAGAGAGGTGCATGGTATGTAGGAGGACTACTGGGCCTTGAGAGCAGGCTGTGAAGCCTATGCCCAGAGTCAGACACATAAAAAAAAAAAAAAATTAAATGAGACAAGGTTGTTTTGCCCCCATTCACTGATCGTACATAGGTCCTGATTTATGGAGATGGCTGTACTGAGTTGAGAGGTAGAGATATTTGACTTTCTAAATGGGTGTCTGAGTGTGAATGAACTATATAATGTTGAGTCATCTGCATATGAGTGGATGGGATTGTGTGTGACAGATAAGAGATCATTAATATGAACCAGGAACAAGGTTGGTGAGACACACATACACTCACAGGCACATATTTACACACACACACACACACACACACACACACACACACACACACACACACACACACACACACACACACACACACACACAATACTCTCTAATGGAACTTGCTGGTGGGGAAATGTGTTTATGTTACTGTGGTGGTGTCGGGAGGTTGCCATGGTAACACACAGACTTCCTTTGCAATTTATTTTTGGATAGGGCTGGTAAAGAGAGCTGTATGATCATGAGAGTTAATAGAGACAGTATTAACACTCTCATAGTAGTATGACTCACTCTCAGCTGAATGCTATCGCCAAGCAGTACCTGGAATAGAATGCCAGAGTTGCCCCTACCATGAAAGGGCCCGGGTACCATCTAGTGGTTGTGAAAGTAGCTGGACAAGTTTCTCGTCTTGGTAGGCGTCGCTACTTGGCTACTTTTGCTAGTGGCCGTATGACAGTGGAAGGACGAGGGTGTGTGTGTGTTGCTGTTGCATCATTCCCCTGAGGTAAGTGTTGGATATTTGCTGTTTTTAGCCATTAAGGTGACTACATTAGGACACAAGGATATCGCACTGACAGCCAGGAAGTATCATGGCCCAAAGAAATATTACCTATGAGGCTACTAGACGTAATTCTGATGAGACAAGGGGGATGTTAGTGTGAGGGAGATGAGGAGGCCTTGTAGTCCAGTGCTGCCGTTTTGTGGAAAATCGTCTGCTAATGTGGAAAAACAAATGAACGACGAGCATGGATATGGGCAGGCGGACGTCATTCCACACTAATTGTTCACGTTATTTTGTAGGAATAAGGGGGATTTTGTCATGATTGGGAGGCATTAACATGTATTGTTATTCAGACCCTTCACAGTTAAACCAACGAATATGTAGCGTTTGTCTATAATACTGTCATTTAAAACAAGGAAGAATACGTCGTGGAACAGTCTACCTCTACCCACCCGGCGATATCACTAAACAATAATAATTATTTACAAGACACGTGCCAACCATTAGCAGTGCACACTTACTTTGTAATATTAAAGAAATACCGAAACAATGTTGTAAATCGCGTACAGTTGATATACTAGAAAACTTGGATGTGGATAAACTTCCTTGTCTCTTGGCTGGTTATTAATCAACATTTGCTGACTTATTAACTCTCTTAATCATTTAACGTCCTTACACTTGAATCATAATAGGTCTGACATCATTAATTATACCCTCTCTTCCAGTATTCACAGTATACCAAATTTTATGGTAGTTATACCAACAATACATCCTCTGTCATCCTGGTTACTAAACGAGACCGTGTGCAATAATGACGTCACAACCAGTGTGCAATTCACGGCAACTCTGCCTTGTACCGCCTCAATGTTGGTGTCTCAGCACCAGTGAAATAGCAGTGTGAGTGTCGTCCTGTTGATTCTCGTGCCGATCAGACTGGTGGACTAGGTTTGCCTGCTCCCTTGTCCCTTTACACCCAGCAGTACAGT
>NW_027643072.1:165000-192500 GCF_032717465.1 Coenobita brevimanus | reverse complement strand
AACTAGACTCGTTTCACTTTAACTTGGCCTGAGTTGTTGTTGTTGTTCTTGTTACATCTTAGGCTCCTCTGGATGTGAACCCAGTGTTATATTGAAGGATTGTCTGTGTTGTGGTGGTGTGGTGCAGGAAGTGAGTGGGTGTGGTGTGGTGTGGGGGTGCCACTTTGCAGTATGATCACAGGGGATTGTATGTGTGTTATATTTTGTGTTAGTATTGTAGCAGGGAAGGTTGGTGTACTCGTGTCTCTGGGTTCGGTAGTGTCTGAAGGGTGTATGTCTGGTGGTGGCACATGAAGGATGCTGTTTGGCAGAAAGTTTTGGCTGGCTGGGGTGTCTGTGTGTTTATGTATGTGTTTGGTATAGAAAGTTTTGGCTGGCTGGGGTGTCTGTGTGTTTATGTATGTGTTTGGTATAGAAAGTTTTGGCTGGCTGGGGTGTCTGTGTGTTTATGTATGTGTTTGGCAGAAAGTTTTGGCTGGCTGGGGTGTTTGTGAGTTTGTGAATGTGTCAGGGAAGTGTAGAGTCGGGTGGAGGAGGGGATATGTTGCAAAGATACTCTATGTAGTGTTGGGCGGTTGTTCGATTTTGTTTGTGGAGAGGAAGATGCAACATAAGGTTACAAAGGTGGGACGGATCTTGAGCTGAAGTGATGAACTGTGTGCCTCTCATATTCACTTGGTCTCTGACTGAAATTAGTTATGTTTCTTGGTGTAGGCTGTCAGTACTTGTGGTCATAGTGTCTTCTGCTATCAAGGTATTGTTTTCTGTTCTTTAAAGCTCCTTCGTGTTTGTGTTGAATATGATTACGGCTCAGCTTGTGCGGCAGTAATTCACGGTTGTTTTAATGTATTACTTATAAGTGGAGGATGGAGTTGGGATGTATATGAGAGAGGGTGTGAATTAGGGGGAGTGATGCATAATGACGGGGGACAGGGTGGCATAGAGGCGACTTGTTTGTGGCCACCTCTTACGGGATTAAGTCGTCTGGCTATAGATAGATAGATAGACAGATAGCTTATAGTTTCCATACGGTTTGCCGAGTAGTAGCGATAGTTATCACTAGAATATGATGGTAGTCACGAATGAGTGCCGTGGAAAGGATGTTGGGCTGTAGTATTGGCTGTTTCTGCTGCTGATCTGCGTGACATTCTCATATGCTTTAAATGAAACTCTGTGTCAAGTTAAAGCGAAAGGCGTGTATGTTTGTGTAGGAGGAACGAGAGACAAGGAGGTATTCTGTGGCCTGTTTTCTTTGTGCTTCCTACAAGACACAATAATAGTTATTGACGGGGCATTGATGGCAAGTTTGTGGGTCAGCACACACTTACGGCCTCTCATTATACAAGGTGGTCCATATATTACGCCACCCAGTTCTTGTGTGTTGCGGGCACGGCTCAGTGAACATTACCAGTGTCTACCCTCATCATTATCTATTTCCCACAACCCTCTTCAGGCTTAGCTTTATAATATAGGCTTTAATGTAGGTCCACTGATTGCATGGTGGAGAATTCCCATAATCTTTTTTATGCTTAGCTGTATATCATTGTATTGTATAATCTTTTATGTCCACGATCACAAGGCTGAGTAGTAATTTGGTGAAGCGATCAGAATGTCTTAGGTCATCACAAAAGCCGTCCCCACAACACACAAGACTGCAGAGCGCAATATACTTATCACCTACATTAAGTCAAAGCCACAGTTTAAAAGGTAATGAAACAAGACAGAAAATTTAGTTTTCATTATTAACACTTCAGTATAGAATACATTAACAGAGACAGCAATATAAAATATGCATTCAAAAGTAGCATTTGTCCACAGAACATCCTGGAGGGGAGCGACCCGACTTGCAAGGCAGATCACACCATCACCACCAGGCTTCTCTTGGCATGTCAGGGCAGATCACCAGCAGCAGCAGCAAGTCATCTCACGGCTGGGGAAGACACGACACCCTGCCGCCGCCGCTGCCGCCGCCGCCGCCACCACCACCGCCGCCACCACCACCACCACCACCACCACCACCAGGCATCTCAGAGTAGGGGAAGACACCACACCACCGTCAGGCTTCTCACGGCAGGGCAGATCAAACTTCAGCAGGGTATGACCAGTGTGGCAAGGAAGCAGCGTCAAGGCAGCAGACTCCAGCACGACCTGTGGACCAGATGTGTATTAGTTCAAATCAGTGTTAGCTTTAGTTATTTAATCTTCTATCTATCTCTATCTATTGCCAGACGCCTCAATCCCGTTTGGGGTGGCCACAAACAAATCGCCTCCAAGTCGCCCTGTCCCCTGCCATTTCACTGCCCTGCTCCCAACTCACACCCCCGTCTTTCATATACCTCTCCACCCCATCCCTCCATCTCATCCTCGGCCTCCCCCTCCCTCTTCCCTCCTCCACCTCACTCACATACACTCTCTTCGTCAGTCTTTCACCCTCCATCCTCTCCACATAGCCAAACCACCTCAGTGTGTTCTCATAACGCTTCCTATCACATCCACATCCACACCACAACGCTCCTTTATATCCTCATTCGTCAGCCTGTCTCTCCATGTGACTCCACAGGCTCCTCTTAAATAACTCATTTCCACTGCTCTCACTCTTGACTTGTGTCCTTCCAACAACGTCCAAACTTCACTTCCGTACGTTAGAGTTGGTATCACAATACCATGTAGTAACTTTTTCACTTCCATGCTCACTTCCCTGTTTCTTATCACTGCTTTCAAAGAACCAGCAACCTTTCTTCCCTGCTGTACCCTTTCAAGCACTTCACCCTCCAAACCTCCATCCTTACTCATCACACTACCCAAGTACTTAAACGTACTCACATTTTCCAATTTCTCACCATCCAACCGCGCTGTACATTCACTGACTTCACCTCTCTCGAAGACTATCACTTTACTCTTCCCTACATTCACCTTTAGATTCCGTTTCTTGCACACTCTCCCAAACTCATCCACCAAGCCTTGCAGCTCCCCTTCGTCTTCACCCAACAACACAGTATCATCTGCAAACAACAGTACAGGGAGTTTCCAGACACTATCCTCTTTCACCAGGGCCACTCCAACATCCACTACCCTACCTTGTACCTCTTTTATTACCCCATCCATGTACAGATTGAACAACCATGGAGACATGACACATCCCTGTTTCTACCCAACTTTCAAAGAGAAAAATTCACTTAGTTCACCATCCACACGCACTGCAGCCTTCGCACCATCGTACATACTCTTCACAGCATTCAACAACTTCCCATCTACTCCATATATTCTTAACACTTTCCACAATCCTTGTCTATCCACCCTGTCATATGCTTTCTCCAAATCCATGAAAGCCGCATACAACTTCTTTCCCTTCTCTAGAAACTTTTCCACTCAAGATCTAAGAATGAATATCTGATCTACACAACCTCTTCCCTTCCTAAAGCCTCCCTGTTCTTCTCCAATTAATTTCTCTGTTCTTTCTCTAACTCTATCAATAAGTATCCTACCATACACTTTTCCTATTATACTAAGAAGACAAATGCCCCTTTGATTACCACACACTTCTTTTTCCCCTTTTCTTTTGTACAAGGGAATAATTATACCTGACTTCCAATCCTCCGGGACTCTACCTTCCTCCCAGGCCAATCTGCACATCTTCCACATCCATTCTACTACTATCTCTCCCCCATGCTTCAGCATTTCACCACACTCTCCATCAATTCCTGGGGCTTTCCCAGATTTAACTTTCTTCATTGCTTCCACAACTTCTATCCTACTGATTTCTTCCTGTCTTCTCACCTCCCTCCTTCTCCCAGCCATTCCCCAGCCACTTATAATCGCATTACTTCCATCCTCTATGTTCAACAATTCCTTAAAGTTCTCTCTCCATCTGCTCACTTTTTCTCCCTTCTCCACTAGTAATCTACCATTTTTATCTTTCACTCCCCTGCTAACCTCACTTCCACCCTGTCTTACTCTTTTCACCTCTTTCCCGAACATTTTCTTACAGTCCCTCCACTTTACACTCAAATTCCTTCCAAATTCCTCATCCACTCTCTTCTTACTCTTTCTTACTAATTTTTTAACCTCTTTCTTTCTTTCTTTCTACATATAACTCTCTCTTCCGCCTCTCAACTTCTTCCACGCCCCTATTTCTCATCCATTCATTGTATGCTTTCTTATTTTGTGCCACAGCCTGTCTCACCTCTTCAGTCCACCACGCCGTTCCTTGCACCCCCCTCCGTCTTCTCTTCCTTCCACACACCACATCACATGCTGCACATATTTCTTCTGTAAATATCCTACACACACCTTCCACGTCTCCCATCTGCTCCAATTCATATTTGCCCAATCGTTCCTCCACTTCTCTCTTATACTCTGCCTTTTTCTCATCCTCTTGTAACCTTTCCACTCTCCTTGCAGCTACTCCTTCCTCTCGTCTTTCCCTTCTTCTATTCCTCCATCTTACTTGAATCCTAATTCTGGCCACCACCAAGTAGTGGTCAGAAAGTCCACTCCCCCAACCTCTATACACTCTTGCATCCTTTACACATCTTCGCATCCTTTCATCCACACACACATAATCAATCATTGCCTTCCTTTCATTCAGTTCACCACCCACCCTTCTCATCACTCGCCATGTATACCTGTGGATCATTTTATGCCTGAAGAGGGTATTGGCTATCAAAAACCACCTCACAGCACATATATCCACTAACGCACTCCCATTCTCATCTATCTCAGCAGGCACACCCCGCTCACCAACTATTCCATCCACCTTCACATTCCCAACTTTACCATTCATATCACCAATCAAAAACACTCTGTCATTCCTTCCAGACTTTTCCATGCACACTTCTACATTTGTCCAGAACTCTTCTCTCACTCTTCTAGCACGATCTTGCGTTGGCACATACACACACACAATCGCCCACATTTGTATTCCAACTTTCAACTTTACCCACACAATCCTTGATCCAACTGATCCATACTGTCTTATGCTCCTCTTCCATCTTTTACTCACAACTATACATACTCCTTCCTTTGCCCTCTCATTCTCACCTACTCCTGCACATATACCCCATCCATACTCCCATTCTCTCACACTTTCTCCTCTCCATTTTGTTTCAGTTATTCCACATACATCCACTTTCGCACCCTCAAGCACCCGGACAATCTCTCTCTCTTTCACCTCATCATTCGCTCCCCTTACATTCCAAGTTCCAATTACCATGTATTTTATTATAATGTATTATTATTATAATTATTATCGGGAGCAGGCTGTAGTATGGTACCAGCCTGTGAGGGCAGTACTGTACTCTCAAGGAAGATGGAAAAGCTGGTGATAGAGAGAGCTGGAGCTCCCCCTTGACATTTTTCAGTGTCACTAACATAGAGAGTAGGCCAGCATACTCTGCCAAACATTTCTATAACTACCTGCTCTTCACTGTCATACATGCACTTTATGCATCATACCCCATACCCTACAATGACACAGGTTGGTGCCAGTAAGGGCATGTGGCCGGAAAAGGACATCTAGGGGTTAGAACGCCCAGTCAGAATAACACCACCAAGGGATGTAGACAGGTCATCTACCCTTACATGTATTGGACTAGGTTAGCCTAGCCACAGGATCCTACACCGTGAAAGAAGTATGATGAGACTGTATTTTTCATCTATCTATCTATCTATCTATCTATTGCCAGACGCCATAATCCCGCAAGGGGTGGCCATTTGACTTTGAGTTATTTGTTTTACGGGGAGGGGCACTAAGCCTCCACCAACCCACTTGTTGACACGTAGGGAGCACGTATGGTTTGGTGATATGGTTACCACCCAGCGTTGTAAATGGTTTCTTGGCTTACAGGAAACCATTTGGCTTGTCACTCAATGTAAAGCCACCTGTAAAGGAAAGAAAAGCAATAAGAAGTGACAGGAAAGATGGGAGAAATAGGAAGAGAAGAGGGCAGGCACAGAAAAAGAATGATAAAGACTAAGGAAGGAGTAGACATCAAGAGAGTGGATGATGGTCGCCACCACCTACCACAATGATAATGATAATAGATATGTAAACTATTGTATCCATCTAAGAAGAACAGTAGTAGTAGGTGTACAGTACAACCTTTCAGATCCAAAATGCCTAGGTCCAAATGCTTTATGCAAAATGGAACATTTTGGAAAGTGGAATCATAATGGCAGCTGTGAGAAATGACTTGTGAAACAAATACTGTAGTCAAGGCAATTTAGAACAATAAGTAAACTGAAGCACTTGCATTAGTAACTTATTATCTGCTCTTAAACATGTCCACAAAAGAACTCAGTCTTCAGTTATACCTTGAATGTGTGAGGACATGATATCAACACCCCTCTATATCATGAAAAAATATTTTGGAAATTGGATGTTCGGATTTGGCAGGTTGTACTGAACCAGGAGTAGTAACCGTAGGCTTATCTGAATGTGAATTTGGTGGACTGCTGGCGCCAAAACTGGCCTGGGGGAAAAAGAGGGTGGTGAGGGACATAATTTTGTATTACCTTGTACTGTAGTTAAGCCACATGATTATATCAGTCCCACCACACGAAGGAGTCCCTCTTAGCACCATGTGTACAGTACGAAAGACTCCTTAGGCAGACTTGCGTTAAAGCGAACAAGTTATGATCAGAATACACTTGCAGAGTTACTAAACAGTGGACACCAAACATAGCCCAAAGTCCTACCCCTTCTTATTACAGCACCGATACAATACTCTTCAGTCCTGTTCTTCCTCCATTAATCCCTTTAATACAGTACTATATGTCTGTCTCAAGTTAGATATGATGGTCTGGTGGTAGAAATAGATAGTAAAAGGAGAATATAACTACATCTTTTGGATTACAGGGCACAAACTGCTCCAATGATTAGCCTTTATTCTTGCTAATTTAAGACTGTTATTCAGCTTGGGTAAGACTTTTCAAACTGGAAGGGTCACATTACAACCTTCAGGAACCTGTTCAGTAGGAAAGTAATTAAAGGTTGATAGGAGAGCTTTTGGACTGAAGGGGTTAGGGACAGGCTTCATTAAGCCATTCTTGTTACCTTTAAACTATGTTAATCAGCATAGGAGAGACTTTTCAAACTTAGAGTCCCATATGACATTCTTTAACATGTGTAGGAGAGACACTGGATAAAGCCTGATTGGAGATATAGTATATTGAACTGGAAGGACTGCATACCTTACATCCTTCATTAGCCATTGCTGCTACCTTTAAATAAGAATTATCATACTGAAGGTAATTACTAGCAGCCTTCATTAACATATTACTGTACTGTAATTAGGAGAGAGGTTTCATAAGTTGATTGGAAGTCAGGAGACAGCAGGAATATACCATTACTGTTGAGGGGGATGAATTTATGTGTAGGCTATGATATAGGAAGCATATCTCAGAATATGGATGTACAAGGTTAATCATATCTTGTATAGTACTTACACTTTCAGATTTGATAGCTTTTCCTTTTGTAATCTTTACTGAATGATGCAATCAGTTCATGATTACACATTATATAATCTCAGACTTCATCTGTGTCATTGTAGTTGGCTCACCTTGACAAATTTTAGTCCTTCGGCTGCTTAGTTCCTGTGTCTAAGTGGCAGAATAAGACAGTATTATGGTTTTGCATCCTCCCCATAGATCTTCATTGTGATTTGCATGATAATCTAGTCTTTATCTCTAGAAACAGCTCAGCATTCAAGGTGGAGAGATGCCAGGTTTTTGTCAGTTTAGGGTGGACATGTAGTCTATATGGTTTGTCTTTATTGTTTTATGTATTCATTATTATTATTATTATTATTTTTTACTGTGGATCAAATTTAGCGATTCATCTCTTCCGTTTATAAATCGGTACAACAGATAGGCTTTCATTCTCAGAGTATGATCAATGAGTACTGTTCTGTCTTCCTGTGCAGTGTATATTTTGTCATTTGTACTCCCATGATAAGTTTCATTAAAGAATTTGTATCATATGTTTAGTTTCTGTGTCACTCAGTGTGTTAAGTTTATGTAATATATGGTTAATCGTTTAAGTCCTGCCGTTGGATAGCAGTCTAAGTTGCAGTTTTTACTTTCTCCCTTTATATAAGTAGCAACTGCTCTATATTCTTTCCATAGCACTTGTTCATGATTAGCATTAAACTGCAGGCTTAGGTATTCCAAGTAGCTCAGGAAATTTCGAGATATCTCCTCCTAAAGCGACATTAATAGGTACATGACAATTTAGTTTAGTCTGTGCATGATAGTTCAATTTCCCATTTTTTGTAACGTAAAGAAATAAAATACAGTAGAAGTTTTAGCCGGTATTCCTATGGGGGCGCGGTGGCATGGTCAGTATGGTGCTGGCCTGCTGATCAGGAGGACCCGGGTTCAACTCCCGGTGTGATAGAGGTTTCTTTAAAATGTGGCTGAGGGAAGTTTGCGTAGCAGGCTTTCCTTAAAACCACAAGGCCCCTTACTTACACTTCAGCTCACACACACACCAAGACACTTACACACATTACTACACACATCAAGACACACACACACACACATACATGCACACATACTACACACACAAGACACGTACATAGCCACAGCCACCTTCACACAGTAGACACACACACACACACTACTACATACATACACACATCAAGACACACACAGTACTACACACACACACCAAGACACGTACATAGCCACAACCACCTTCACACAGTAGACACACACACACAGAGGGTGGGACAGACACACCACAGGCAGACAGAGAGGGACATATACAAAACACAGGGAGTGAGAGAGGAGGGGGTTTTATTAAAAAGTCCAATTTTGGTATACCTCCTGTGGCAAAATTGATATAGCCCCCCCTTTAATATATTTTGGATATTTTCATTTAGTGCCCCCCAGGCCCCAGACCCACTCGGCTGAACCAAATTGTCTGGCGTCAGCTGGAACATGATATACCAGAGTTATGCCGGTCATGCGGGGGTTAATGGTGACAGTGTAGTAACTGTCAGGCTCCTATGACTCACTCAGTCGAACAAAATCGTCTGTCAGCTGGAATGGAATACTAGAGTTGTCCCAAGCACCAGAGGGTTAATATTCTTAACCCTCTGGTGCTTGGGACAACTCTAGTATCCCATTTCAGCTGACTCAGACGATTTTATTCGACTGAGTGAGTCATAGGAGCCTGACAGTGTCAATACCGTCACCATTAACCCCCTCACGACCGACATAACTCTAGCATCATGTTCCAGCTGACGCCAGACAATTTGGTTCAGCCGAGAGAGGATCCTAGGATCCTGAGAGACACTATAACATCACAAACAAAATACAAAATGCCTTCCCTCCATCTTGAACGTACTATAATTCATTTACATTAAGTAAGCTCGTATTTTCGTATTTTTGCAGCTTATTTCATGTATCTTAGTTAAAAGAAAAAAATACTACGAGCCGGTGAATAAAACCAACACTTGTAGACGAAGAATATAATTACCAAACAGTTTCTGTGGACACTGCCACCATCTTCAGTGGTCAAGATAGTGAGAGGGAGTGACATAATGACCATACAAGGGTTCCTTTTTATGCGTGTGTGTGTGGAAGGGTGGGGTAAAGGTGAGGTGGGGTGGGGTAGATTGTAAGCGGGGATTAACCCAAGGGGGATTTTGGGGGGGACATTACCGGACAGGTCAAGTGTAATTCCTATCTGACCTTACCTGTGTCATAGCAGGAAGGGATGTCCCTTCCTGCTACGACACAGGTAAGGTCAGATAGGAATTACACCTGACCTGTCCGGTAATGTCCGCCCCAAAATCCCCCTTGGGTTAATCCCCGCTTACAATCTACCCCACCCCACCTCACCTTTACCCCACCCTTTCACACACACACACGCATAAAAAGGAACCCTTGTATAATCAGTATGTCACTCCCTCTCACTATCTTGACCACTGAAGATGGTGGCAGTGTCCACCGAAACTGTTTGGTAATTATATTCTTCGTCTACAAGTGTGGGTTTTATTCACCGTCTTTGATTATCACGCAAGAGTGATTCATCCAGCCAATACTACGAGCTCTGTATCTTTTCATAGCCCTTCTTCGTGACTAGCATCGTATTCTAGTTATCTATAGTTACAACTGAGCATTCAAGTTGGAGGGATCTCAACTTTAAGCAATTACAGTAAACAAACAAACAAAAAACAAGTGTCGTCCTCTTGACCTCTCGTCTTCGCAGGAATGCAGCGGTGGCGCCATCTTGTGCGTGGAATGCGTGAAGTGCAGGTTCTTGAGTGGAAGGAGCACGGAGCCACGGGAGACTTAATAATATTCGCTAGTCAGCCAGTCTAGAAGCCTGGGACATTTGCCTGAAATAATAATAATAATAATAATAATATAATAGAAATAACAACAAAACCAGTCATATACATAATTCAATACTTTAGTCACTCGATCTGTCCATTCCACCCCTTCAGTACGAGGACGCATTTCTGTAAGCTATTTTTTCTAACATGGGAGGTTCGATACGTTTGATTGAGCCTATCCATAAGACTCCTAAAGCTGAGTAAATGCCTCTGAAAGTTGCAAAATATAAAATATAAAATGTCTATATGATATAAAAACCTTTGTTCACCTCCGGGACTCGATCTGTGGCGCCTAGAACAAGTGCTGACGTCATGTTTACACTTTGCTACCTTTAGACGATTTCCTGGAGCTTTAAGAAACCCTCTCGGGATGATGGGCCAGACACAATAACCCCTTCAGACAGAGAATGACTTAGTTACTTTGTTCTAGGTAACCGGACGATTTTATTCAGCTTAGGAGATCCCCTCGTAGTGAAGGGGTTGATGGTGACTGTATATAACCCCTCCAGTACGAAATTTGTTTCCAGAGTTGAAGAAAATCGTCTGGAGGAAGAAAGATGAATATGCAAAAAAGCGTTAATGTAGGCAATTAGTTAGATAAGACTGGTTTGGTTAAGGTAGGGTAGGGATGGGACGGTTGTGGCAGGGTGGGGTAGCGTTAGGTCGGTTATGGCCGGGTGGGGTAAGGTTGGGTTAGTTTTGACAGGGCGGCGTAGGATTGGGCCGGTTTTGGCAGGGTGGGGTAGGACTGGGTCGGTTTTGGCAGGGTGTGGTAGGAATGGTTAGGTTTTGGCAGGGTGGGGTAGGATTGAGTTTTTTGGGGCAGGGTGGGTTAAGGTTGGGTCGGTTTTGGCAGGGTGGGGTAGGATTGGGTCAGTTTTGGCAGGGTGGGGTAGGATTGGGTCGGTTTTGGCAGGGTGGGGTAGCGTTGGGTCGGTTTTGGCCGGGTGTTGCAGGATTGAGTCTTTTTTGGCAGAGTGGGGTAGGATTGGGTCGGTTTTGGCATGGTGGGGTAGGGTTGGATCGGTTTTGGCAGGGTTGGGTCGGTTTTGGCAGGGTGGGGTAGGACTGGGTCAGTTTTGTCAGGGTGAGGTAGGATTGTGTCGGTTATGACAGAGTATAGGATAGGTTTTGGTTGGTTTTGGCAGCGTGGGTTAGGATTTGGTCGGTTTTGGCAGGGTGGGGTAGGATTGGGTCGGTTTTGGCAGGGTGGGGTAGGATTGGGTCGGTTTTGACAGGGTGAGGTAGGATTGGGTCGGTTTGGACAGGGTGCTAGGACTCCATATTATAATTACAAATCATAATAGTTCCGTCATATCCAACGCCTATTTCACTCAGTTATACTACACTGTCTCATCAGATTTGGGGCGATCTTCTCTACGATTTTTGTTCTTCCCCGCTTAGTTCAGTCCTTTAGTTCATTCATGACCTGGGCTTTCCTTTTTATTTTTATTTTTTTTATGTGGTGGAGCGCAGGTGCACGAGGCTTGACCACCATTATTCTAGAATATTTAAGGGTAGGCCACCAAACTACGCGCTGGTAACGTCTACACGTCAAAACATCTGTCCACCTCTGGGACTTGAACTGCGGAGCGCTGGACGCAGAGCTCCCGGTCTGCGGATGTCACTTTTACACTTTGCTAGCTTCTGACGATATCCTACAGCTTCAGAAAACCCTCTTAGGATGACGGGACAGAATCATGTAACCCTTCAGACCAAGAACGATTTATTTACTTTGTCCTAGCTGACCGCACGATTTTACTCAATTTAGGAGATCCCCTGACAGAGAAGGGGTTGATGCTGGCTGTATCTAACCCCTCAAATTCAAAATTCCTCTCCAGAGCTGAAGAAAATCGTCTGGAGAAAGAATGAAGAAAACTGAAGAAAGTGTTAGAGTGAAAAATGAGTTAGATAAGATTGGTTTGGTTAGGGCAGGGTAGGGTTGGATCGGTTATGCCAGGGTGGGGTAGGGTTGGGTCGGTTATGCCAGGGTGGGGTAGGGTGGGGTCGGTTTTGGCAGGGTGAGGTAGGACTGGGATAGTTTTGGCAGGGTGGGGTAGGACTTGGATGGTTTTTGCAGGGTGGGGTAGGGATGGGTCGGTCTTGGCAGGATGGGGTAGGATTGGGTCGGTCTTGGCAGGGTGGGGTAAGATCGGGTCGGTTTTGGCAGGGTGGGGTAGGTTTGGGTCGGTTTTGGCAGGGTGGGGGTAGAGATGGGTCGGTTTTGGCAGGGTGGGGGTTGAGATGGGTCGGTTTTGGCAGGGTGGGGTAGGATTGGGTCGGTTTTGGCAGGGTGGGGTAGGATTGGGTCGGTTTTGGCAGGGTGGGGTAGGGATGGGTCGGTCTTGGCAGGGTGGGGTAGAGATGGGTCGGTTTTGGCAGGGTGGGGTAGGATCGGGTCAGAGTTGGCAGGGTGGGATAGGAATAGCTCAGTTTTGGCTGGGTGGAATAGGTATGGGTCGGTTTTGTCAGGGTGGGGAAGGGTTGGGTCGGTTTTGGCAGAGTATAGGTTAGGTTTCGATTTGTTTTGGCAGGGTGGGGAAGGGTTGGGTCGGTTTTGGCAGGGTGGGGTATGATTAGGTCAGTTTTGGCAGAGTGGAGTAGAATTGAGTTGGTTTTGGTAGGGTGGGGTAGGGTTTGCTCGGTTTTGGTAGAGTGGGGTAGGATTGGATCGGTTTTGGCAGGGTGGGGTAGGATTGGGTCGGTTTTGGAAGGGTGAGGTAGGATTGGGTCGGTTTGGACAGGGTAGGGTAGGTGTGGGTCGGTTTTGGCAGGGTGGGAAAGGATTAGTCGAGTTTGGCAGGGTGGCGTAGGACTGGGTTGGTTTTGGCAGGGTGGGGTAGGACTGTGTCGGTCTTGACAGGGTGGGGTATGGTTGGGTTGGTTTTGGCAGTATGGGGTAGGGATGGGTCGATTATGGCAGAGTAGGGTAGGGATGGGTCGGTTATGGCAGGGTTGAATAGAGGTGGGTCGATTAGGGCAGGCGAGGGTAAGCATGGGTAGGTTATGGTTGCGTTTGGGAGGGTAGGATAGGTTATGGCAGGGTAAGATAGGGCTGGGTGGTGGTGGACTGGGTAGGGTAGGGCTGGGTAGGGTAGTGTAGGGCTGGGTAGGGTAGGGTAGGCTGAATCAGGGTAGTGTAGGGTACAGAAGAGAGGTGGGTATAACTGCCGTTTAGTTCCGTCATATCCAACGCCTATTTCACTCAGTTATACTACACTGTCTCATCAAATTTGGGGCGATCTTCTCTACGATTTTTGTTCTTCTCCGCTTAGTTCAGTCCTTTAGTTCATTCATGACCCTTGGCTTTCCTTTTTCTTTTTTTTAATGAGGTGGAGCGCAGGGGCACGAGGCTAGACCACCATTAGTCCAGAATATTAAAGGGTAGGCCACCAAGCTACGCCCTGGTAACGTCTACAGTACATGTCAAAACATCTGTCCACCTCTGGGACTTTTACTCTTTGCTAGCTTCTGACGATATCCTACAGAAAACCCTGTTAGGATGACGGGACAGAATCATTTAATCTTTCAAGCCGAGAACAACTTATTTACATTGTCCTAGCTGACCGCATGATTTTATTCAGCTTAGGAGATCCCCAGATAGAGATGGGGTTGATGATGGCAGTATTTAACCCTTCCAGTTCGAAATTTCTCTCTACTGTAGAGGTGAAGAAAATCATCCGAAGGTAGAGAGAAGAAAACAGGAAAAGTAATGTAGTGGTGAAAGGGCTGTACAGGGGAGGGTAGGTTAAAGTAGGGTAGAGTTGGGTCGGCAATGGCAGGGTAGGGTAGGGTAGGCTGAGGTAGGCTAGTGTAGGGTTGAGAAGAGTAGGGTAGGGTAAATTGAACTGAATAAGTATATACAATAAAATCTGGCGATACAACAACCAGGGTCATATGCCGCCGGACGACAACGAGAATAAAAGCACTCGAAAAGATGAAATACACACACACACACACACACACACAAACAAACAAACAAAATACAATTCATAATTAAAACAAGAAAAACACTAAGAACACTAAAACCACTGTATACTAAATTTTACACGGTATTGCAGCTGCCTACACCAAGCAAAGGTTTCCCCCTCCACCACAACAAGCATCCTCTCCAAGTACCAACAGAAGACTACAATCCCTGTCCTGCCCGGTGCTCAGAGAGGTAACGATGGCGCAATTCCCCAACAGTGGACATCATCAGCAAAAGCCGAAGAGTCAGTGATGATGATGACAAACAGGTTTCGACAGTTGAGTCACAACCTGGAATAATAATAATCATGATAAATTGTGATGATGATGATGATGATGATGATGATGATGACAGTGACGATGATGATGATGATGATGACAGTGACGATGATGATGATAATAATAACAATAATACTAATAATAAAAGTGACGATGATGATAATACTAATTACTGATGATGTTTAAGTTGATGATAATGATAACAGTGACGATGATGATGATGATAATAGTGACGATGATGATGATGATGACTAGAACACTAACTGTCAAAGGCAGTTACTGATCTCCACCTATGAGAATACTGTTTTCTGTAGTAACTCAAAAACTGTTGGTCACACTGCCACCAAACGTGTACAGACCTGGTGCGGATCCAGACAAAACTTCTAGGGCCAAAAAGTGCCTCATTTACGTTTTGTTTTTTCCTGTATGGAAAAGCAATTGGAAATGGTTGAAAAGTGGGGTGTACCATATATCGTAATGTCGTGCATTAATGACCTTCAAATGTTTTCCATACAAATGTTTGTAAAGTAATTTTATCACACGATTTCCTTTCATCTTCATGTATCGATAATAGTTTTGGGGGAAACTGAAGATGAAAGTTCATTACTTTCAGACACTTTTAGACCTGTGACCTTGACAAGTGGGTCAAGATCACTGAAACTGGGTCAGTGTAACAGGGTCATGTTGCCATATGGCCTCAATAGATATGATGAAGGTCGGGGACGATAAGTGACGGAATAATAATAATAATAATAATAATAATAATTACGGATACACAGGTGTCCACCTATGGTAATAGGAGGAGATCAATAATAGTAATGATGATGATGCTAATAAGTGACAACGATGAAGTTAGTAATAGTGACGAGGATAATGACGATAGTGATAATGATAATAATAGTGATGATTATGATAACAATAATCATGATAATAATAATAACAGTGACGACGACGGCGACGACGACGACGACGACGATGATGATGATGATGATGATGATGACGATGATAATAATAAGTGACGATGATGATGATGATGATGATGATGAAGATGATGATAATAATAATAATAATAATAATGTCACGGGGTTTTTATAATAACTCGGTAATTTTGATATAAATGGTTAAATATTATTTAATTTGATAATAATATTCAATAATATTGAAGAGCAAAGACAATGATTGTCTTGCTACATCAAGCAACGATTACTTTACGCTGACTTGCTAAGATTCTCAAGAACGAGAATTTATAAACTTTCTCAACAGTACACAGCAGAGACTAATTACTCACAATTGCTGAATTACTGTACTGTTAGCCTCTGGAGAAAGTTACATCACCCCTGACAATAAATAACTAATACTAATAATAATAACATCAGGTTCTTGCTGATGCATTAACTCCTGGCACAACGGATTTTAAGTTAATACAACAAGACTGGTCTAAGTACCAGTTATGAATAGTAAAACGTTTATGCAAGCTAGGAGTTATGTGGGAAATAAGCTTAATTCGGAGAAATGAAACACGAGTTTACTTTACATGAAGCTCAAGGAAAAGAACTGTTAAATTTATTAATTACAAAAAAATAAATTTAACGTTACATTTCAAATCAAATCAATGAGACGCACTCACTCACTCTCACAAAAGCTAAATACTTACGCCTAGGGAAAAACACCTTAACTAAGCTCTTAAAACTACAAAATACACAAAAGAAATACCAGTCGATGAATACTATGTATCACCACTAAGGTGGGAGTACCGGGATTAACTGTACTAATGGAGCTTGGGGTGCTAGCTGACCTCTCCACTTCTGAGCACAGACCCTTTCTCCGTCACAGCAAACACAAGACTGAATTCAAATACATTGAATGGGCAGGACGCAAGGCGTGGCTAACGGTTGAGGGAAGCAGAGGCAAACGATAAAGAAATAATTGTATCGCTCAGTAGCGCACTTAGTGACGTGCATTAAATCGGTCACTTTTTGAAAACGGTGACGAATTATTTGAAAAGTATACCCCGAAATGGAGAGAGAAACGGTTAACTGAGCGATACACAGTGAGTTTTCCACTATTAGTTCGTGGCTTCTCACAAAAAGGAAATGTCGCGAATTGATTCGTGACATTACGCCCCATGAAAATTAAATCTTTCTTCCTTCAGAAGAAAGATTTCAATATACATACATATAAATCCTAACTCAGTCACACAAGATTCACACTGTGGTGTGTGTGCTATCCTGCTACAGGAGAAAGTCGCAGTCGTCAGTGAGCGAAAAAACCTCGTATTTACGTTAATAGAAGCAAGCTTGAGGGAAAAACTCCGTGACGACGGTGAAAATCCTGTACTCAGGTCAAACTGAGCGAAAATTCGCTACATTTACACTGACAACTAATTGTTGTGTAGCGTGGTGTATGTAATACATGGTGTAGGTGTGACAGTTGTAGTGTAACTGTACCTACGTGTAAAATGACACAGTAAATAATATGGCGACGACGAAGGCAGAGGAGAAGAGGCAGCAGCGTGCGGCAGATGATCAGCTGGTCCGCACAGCAAAACTGCTACACCCATTGCTGAACCTGCAAAACCAATTAAGGTGGAGCATCAAAAGTGTCAATGAGACAAAATTCTTATTATGTTACAATTACTCTCTCTGCCTAGCAATCAGTACATGCTACGAAAAGTACGCTCTGGCTGAAAAATACGAGTGACAGCCTAAGCTTCGTACATTCGAGGTCGCCATTAATTATAGCACACGATTATGTCAGCAAGTTGAGAATCCCTGTGCAACCTCGGGTCTTCCATAGCCTCGAACCGCACACGGGTCCTCAACCTGTGCCTTAACCTACAGTTCTTATATTAACATCGGAGAGCTGAGAAACCTTGTGCAAACTTGGGTCTTCCATAGCCTCAAGTCGCCTCTGCAGAGTTCTCACTTCCCCCTTAACCTACAGTACTTATATTAGTATCGGGAAGCTGAGAATCCTTGTGCAAACTTGGGTCTTCCATAGCCTCAAGTCGCCTCTGCGGAGTTCTCTCTCGAACTTCCCCCTTAACCTACAATACAATACTTATATTAGTACCGGGAAGCTGAGAATCCTTGTGCAAACTTGGGTCTTCCATAGCCTCAAGTCGCCTCTGCGGAGTTCTCTCTCGAACTTCCCCCTTAACCTACAATACAATATTAGTATCGGGAAGCTGAGAATCCTTGTGCAAACTTGGGTCTTCCATAGCCTCAAGTCGCCTCTGCGGAGTTCTCTCTCGAACTTCCCCCTTAACCTACAGTACTTCTATTAGTACCGGAAAGCTGAGAATCCTTATGCAAACTTGGGTCTTCCATAGCCTCAAGTCGCCTCTCAACTTCCCCCTTAACTTACGGTACATAACATGTATGTACAGGCCCTGGACATAATGTGTCCTGTGGGGCCAATGGGCGAGACGTCAGGTCTGCACCCACTTCACCACTACCCTGTCTCTCAACTGACTCAGAGATTACAGGTGTGGTTATAAATGGCACAGGAAGGGCATGTCCCTGATTAGTGGTGATACTTTGGCACACACTGCATGAACGGACAAAACTATTTATGTCCCGTCCCATCCCTGGCCAGAAAAAGTCAGCTCGGATACGGCCCTGGGTCTTCCTTTTGCCCACGTGACCTCCTGAGGCTGAACAATGACCCCATTGTAACACTGCTAGGCGGTACTTGGCGGGAACGACAAACTGCAGTCGAACCTCGCCCTCGGGTGTTCGTGACTCACGGTAGAGCCGTCCTTGTTTACGAAGGAACTTGGCTCGACCTCCCCGTGAATACTTAATCACTCGACCCTTTTGTTTGTTCCGCACGGTAGCAAGTGTCGGGTCAGAATGTTGTTCTTGTACAACAAGTTGACTACACATCAGATCTTGCGGCGATTCAATGATCACTGGGGTGACACAGTCTGGAGCCTCAGTCATGGCTCGTGTCACCGCAGCAGCCGAAGTCTGAGTAGCGCCATCGGAGCAACTATCCTTGACTCCATTAATATTGCCTACTATTAAGTCAAATAGAGGCTCTGGCATGACAACTGCAAGTGTCATACCAGTATAAAATGGAGATGCCACCTGGATACATGCCTCAGGGAACAATCTCACTGATCCATCAATAAGCTTTGCATGGATCTGTCGACCTGTATACTGCTCAGGCCGAACTAAACTCTGCTTAACAGAGCAACCTGAGGAACCATTATCTCTCAGGACCTTCACAGGAATGTCTCCCACAAACCCTGGCTGAACAAGGAAGGTACTGTCACCTGTGGGAGGGCCTGTGGAGGAAGCAGCTAGCCACTCATGAGGCTGCTGAACTGATGTGGCAAACATTGTGCCTTGTGAATTGTAAGGAGATGGAACATTGGCCATCTGTGGAGGGGGGTTCACTGTCACTGTGGGACTAGTGAACTGTGGGGAAGTACCCACACTGGTAGGGACGTGACCACCAGATTGCTGCTGAGGAATGAAGGCTGCATTCGCTTCCTGCCTCTTTTGAGTTGGTGGTGAAAAACTTTGTCCCGTCGGTCGGTTGCGTGGCTGATACTGCTGCTGGTTAGGGTACTTGTTGTACCTCTTCCACTCAGGTTTCTGAGTGTTTTGCCCCTGGTCCTTCCACTGCGGTTTTGGACCTTGACCATTACTCTGAGAACGGCCTTGGTGCTGGGATTCAGTCTGAGACGGCTTCCCAGACTTGGCAGTATCTTTTTTTGCTCCAGGTGTTTTGCTTACGAGCTTGATACCCGTATGCAGTAAAGAATGCGTCAGCCTTCTCTGCCATTTGGCTGGCATCTTTCACCTGGCAGATCTTAAGCTGTGCTATGAGCTCAGCAGGCCACGACCTCTCTAGCTGTGTACGCAGCATAAGGTCAATTATCCCCTCACGCGTGGAAGGAGTTTCATCTTTCTCCATCCACTCATTTAAGTAAGCTGTGAGACGATCAAGGAACTGAACAGCTGTCTCCTTGTCTTGGAGACGAGCTCGCATGAACTGAACTTTGGCGTCGTCTACTGTGAGACCATACGCCTTAATGAGTGCAGCTTTCATCATCTCATATGTGAGATTGTCTCCACGAATTCTGTGGAGAATATCGAGAGCAGGGCCCTCAAATAAACTAAGAAATTGGATCCGCTTAGCTGCCTCATCCAGTTGATACATGTCTGCCATGTCCTCAAAACGAGCTATGTACGGCTCGATTCGCTCGCTTTCCTTGTATGAAGGAAGCTTGATGCGTGGGGTCGCCAGGACATGTGCAGGAAGAACGCTCGTGGAGCTTGGACCAACTGCACCAGACGTGTCTGAAGCCAAGGAATCTCGCTTGAGCTTCAGCACTTCAAGTTCATGTTCTCGTTCTTTGTCTCGTTGTTCACGCTCGTATTCGCGCTGTTCTCGCTCGTGTTCGCGCTGTTCTCGCTCTTTTTCTAACTCGAGCTCGCGTTGTTTCTGCTCGTGTTCGCGCTGTTCTCGCTCGTATTCGCGCTCTTTCTCACGCTGCTCTTGTTCATATGCACGCTCTCTTTCACGTTGTTCGCGCTGTTCTCGCTCGTATTCGCGCTGAATCTTACGCTCTTCACGGGCATCATTCTCGCGCTGCTGCTCCTGATTATGCCGTGAGAGTATATACTCTTTAATTTCGGTTGGGTCCGAAAGACCCATTTCTTTGGCTTCCTGTAAAAATACAGTAGTAGCCATTTCGCTAATTTATTAAGCAAACCGAAATTGAGTACTGACTGCTTAGCGACGAATACTAATAAACAAAAATAAAGAGTACAGACACAAGCTAGTGGTGACCAGTCTTATCCAGTTAACTGGCAAAGAATAAATCAAAAATGTAAATGACTGGGAAGACTCAAAAATAAACACAATGGGTACGGCGACTTCCCAGGAGCGAATAAAATCGTGTGGCGTTACCAAGAATAAACTAGAGTTAAGTACTCTATTGATTAATAAAGCAAAATTCACTTGCTAAATTAAGGGTAAACACCAGTAAGCTTGTGTCTATAAACTTTAATGATAAATACCTAAATATGAATGAGTGAGCACTATCTCGTGAATAGCTTTAGAGCTAGGAGTTAATATCCTGGAATGAGGTCGCCAATTGTCACGGGGTTTTTATAATAACTCGGTAATTTTGATATAAATGGTTAAATATTATTTAATTTGATAATAATATTCAATAATATTGAAGAGCAAAGACAATGATTGTCTTGCTACATCAAGCAACGATTACTTTACGCTGACTTGCTAAGATTCTCAAGAACGAGAATTTATAAACTTTCTCAACAGTACACAGCAGAGACTAATTACTCACAATTGCTGAATTACTGTACTGTTAGCCTCTGGAGAAAGTTACATCACCCCTGACAATAAATAACTAATACTAATAATAATAACATCAGGTTCTTGCTGATGCATTAACTCCTGGCACAACGGATTTTAAGTTAATACAACAAGACTGGTCTAAGTACCAGTTATGAATAGTAAAACGTTTATGCAAGCTAGGAGTTATGTGGGAAATAAGCTTAATTCGGAGAAATGAAACACGAGTTTACTTTACATGAAGCTCAAGGAAAAGAACTGTTAAATTTATTAATTACAAAAAAATAAATTTAACGTTACATTTCAAATCAAATCAATGAGACGCACTCACTCTCACAAAAGCTAAATACTTACGCCTAGGGAAAAACACCTTAACTAAGCTCTTAAAACTACAAAATACACAAAAGAAATACCAGTCGATGAATACTATGTATCACCACTAAGGTGGGAGTACCGGGATTAACTGTACTAATGGAGCTTGGGGTGCTAGCTGACCTCTCCACTTCTGAGCACAGACCCTTTCTCCGTCACAGCAAACACAAGACTGAATTCAAATACATTGAATGGGCAGGACGCAAGGCGTGGCTAACGGTTGAGGGAAGCAGAGGCAAACGATAAAGAAATAATTGTATCGCTCAGTAGCGCACTTAGTGACGTGCATTAAATCGGTCACTTTTTGAAAACGGTGACGAATTATTTGAAAAGTATACCCCGAAATGGAGAGAGAAACGGTTAACTGAGCGATACACAGTGAGTTTTCCACTATTAGTTCGTGGCTTCTCACAAAAAGGAAATGTCGCGAATTGATTCGTGACAAATAATAATTAATAATAATAATAATAATAATGATAATAATGTGATGATGATGATGATATGATGATAATATTCATAACCAGAAGAAGAAGAAGAAGAAGAAGAAAAAAATAGTGACGACGATAATTAATAATAATAATAATAATAATAATAATAATTGACGACGACGACGATTGTGATGACGATGACGCTAACAGAGCAAATTATAACCACACATAATCAACCTCTCCTCACAATCACAGTCTCACCCCAATCATCACCATCATCAACTCTTCAAGCACCACCGACCCCCCGTCCATTACCAGCAATAATAATAACACTCCACTGCCCCATTAGCCCACTCTGCGTATTAACCAGCTATTAATGCAATGGCCTGCTCACCTCCTCGTTAATACGCCGCATTACGCAATAACCCGGCATACGCAAGCACAGGCAGGCCAGAGTTTTCTAATCATGTATCAGGACCAAATTATCGTAGAGGATGGTCATGAGGAAGGTGGGCAGTACTCGGGGGTGGAGTCACAGTTTCTGACTGATTAACTGACTGGGGGGTTTGTTGACTGACTGACTGAGAGGCCCGTTGACTGACCCAGTGGAAGGCCTGTATAAATGACTGACTGACTGGGAGGCCTGTTAACTGATAAAATTACTAACTAGTTAACTAACTGGCTGCCTGGCAGGCATAATAACGGTCTGATTGACTTACTGACTGAATGACTGATAGGCTAACTGACTGAATAAATGAAGTACTGGCTGCACACACACACACACACACACACACACACACACACACACACACACAGGCAGGCTGGAAGGGATAGAATTTCGCTTCATTATTTCTGAACTCAGATCTGTGAAAAGGTCGTATTCTACGTGGCTTGGTAATTTCGTAGCACCTCTTGCTTAGCGATTTACGCTGCACATTACATCTCATTATACTGGACGGTAATGGAGAAATTATATAAACCACATACAAGCGAATGCTAAAGTGTAACATGCAGAATTAATCGTTGAGGAGGGGATGCTCGAAGTCTCCTATAAGAAAATAAATTAAGAGATTTCCCTCAGGCTTCTTGGGAGAGGGACTAATTGCATCAAATCCGATTAACTGAAGTCAATCCATGTCCACTTAATCCATTACAGGTCAGGTCAAGTTATTCTCAGGTGTTTCTGGCCTATTCAGCTACTTTTGGTCCAATTTGTCATACTAAGACTCACTAAGGTTATTCATGGTCCAATTAGGTCAAACTTACTTCAGATTCATGCATAGCTATTTACTTCCACTGGATTCAGCCAGGACGATTCAAATCAGTCGCGTTAGTTTCCAGCCATTCACGTCCAGTTAGTACAATTCAGGTTCCTTCTGGACACTTCTGGCTCTTCACACTTATTCTGGCCGTTCATGTCAGTTCAGTTGTAATCAGGTTTGTTAAATTCATTCCTGCTCAGACAGGTCAGTTGCCCGTCTTTCAGATCAGTGAAGGTCCAATCAGTTCAGCCTAGTTAGGTCAAACCAGGTTCATTTATATCAAACCAGGTCCAATCAATTTATTCTCTAACGGAAAAGTCAGTACAATGACGCCTGCTTACTCATGTTCTTACTACTGCCAAGTAACGGCATCATAGAAAGGACCCACAGCAAAGAATGGGCTGAAACAATACCTTCACTGAAATTGCGGTAGTGTTTTCCAAATACATTAACTTTGTTTGCTGTAATCTATGAAACCGTGTACTACGTTGGGTGTCATCCACTTCATCAAATGGATGCCTGGAGATCATGTGGGAAAGGTACGGGTTAACAGTGAAGGGATGGTTTGGGGTTGATTATTCGCAGGCCACTGAGGGACAAACGACCGGTCGTTTTTGGTTTACACAGTCTGGACTATGCAGCTTAACTCCGTGCCCCTACACTTCAGATGGAGAAAGAAGGGACTGGATAATCCACAGGTTACAATCTATCTTATTATTACCATCATCATCATCATCATCACTATTTTCTAATTATCTTGGAGCGTGGGAGTAGAAAAACGAAGATTGGGCATGAAAGGTGTGATGGTGTTGTATGCTGGATGTAAGTAGTTTGTGGTGGGCATTCCTTGTCCCACTCCACTCGCCCACACGCTTCTCACAGCACGGGTCTATCATCTACAACCTCCTCTGTCACTCTCCAGTCAGTCATCCACAGCCACACTTGTCACTCTCCAGTCGCCCACGTCCTTCCATAGTAACCCGCACCCTTTCCCGTCCCCCTCCAATAACCCACACATTTCCCCCGCTCATCCACACCCTTCCCTGCCACCCTCCAGTTACCCACACGTATCCGCATCACCCTCCAGTCACTACATCCTCCCCTTTCCCTCTCCAATCACCCATACCCTTCTCCTATCACCCTTCAGTCACCCAAACCCACCCTTGTCAGCCTCCAGTCGCCCACTCTCCCCCCCATCCCTCTCCAGTCACCCACACGCTCCCCCGTCACCCTCCAGTCACCCACACCCTTCCCTGTCACCATCCAGTCACCCATACCCTCCCCTGTCACCCTCCAGTCACCCACACCCTCCCCTGTCACCCTCCAGTCACCCACACCCTCCCATGTACCTCTCCAGTGTCAGCCTCCAGTCGCCCACTCTCCCCCCCATCCCTCTCCAGTCACCCACACCCTCCCCTGTCACCATCTTGTCATCCATACCCTCCCATGTCACCCTCCAGTCACCCACACCCTCCCCTGTCATCCTCCAGTCACCGACACCCTCCCCTGTCACCCTCCAGTCACCCACACCCTCCCCTGTCATCCTCCAGTCACCCACACCCTCCCCTGTCATCCTCCAGTCACCCACACCCTCCCCTGTCACCATCCTGTCATCCACACCCTCCCCTGTCACCCTCCAGTCACCCACACCCTCCCCTGTACCTCTCCAGTCACCCACACCCTCCCCTGTCACCCTCCAGTCACCCACACCCTCCCCTGTCATCCTCCAGTCACCGACACCCTCCCCTGTACCTCTCCAGTCACCCATACCCTCCCCTGTCCCTCTCCAGTCACCCACGCCCTTCTCTGTCATCTTCCAGTCACTGACACCCTCCCCTGTCCCTCTCCAGTCACCGACACCCTCCCCTGTACCACTCTAGTCACCCATACCCTCCCCTGTCATCCTCCAGCCAACCACACTCTCCCTTGTCTCTCTCCAGTCACCCTCCCCCCGTCATCCCTTATAGTTACTCACACCCACACTCATCACCCTCCACTCACCATACCCTCCCCCTGTCATCCTCCAGTCACCATACCCACCCTTATGACCCTCCAGTCACACAACTTCCCCCAGTTACCCAGCAGTTAAACACACCCTCCACTCAGTCATTTACATCATCCCTTCTACCTTTCATGACACTCACACCTTCCCATGCACCCTTCCATCAATCACACACTCATCCTTCCTCCTCCAGCCACCTACATCCTCCTGCCTCCTCCAAGCACTCATACTGTCCTCGCCATCCCCTCCCCTTTACTCCTCCAGTCACCAGCAAAATCCTCCTTCCTCCAGTCACTAACATCCTTCTCACGTTCACCCTCATTCTCTCCCATGTTCTCCCTTCCCCACCAGTCATCCATATTCGCTGCACGTTCAGCCTGAAGCACCTTCACCCTTTTCCTCAACCCCCAGTCACCCATGACTTTCTTCCTCCTCCAGTCACTCACACTCTCTCCCTCTCCTCTTCCACTTATCCACACCCTTCATCCTCCACTCCCAGTTACCCACACCTTCCCCTTCGCAGTTATTTGTGGGACATGCGAAGCTGATGACTAACTGACCTAACACCGAAAGCAAGAAATAGGTTCTAAAATAGCTATAAGGACGAGGAGGTGATCATGGGATGCCGTTGCTGATGACTGTACAGTAAGTGACTTGGTGCTGCAGGTAAAAGACAACCCCGCCAAAAACTCAGGAATAACTATAAGCAAAGAGGAGATACGAAGGAGATAACTGAAAGGAGAAGTGTGGTTCGTTCATTCGTATACCGGTAGTGGTTTTATTATCTACTTCAATTTTTCCTTGATCTGAATTTTACTTTCGACAGAGAATAATATCGGCAATACAAGTCATGACAAGATTGCAGGGTATTCTGTCTTGGTGGTGGGTGGCGGTGATCACAGTCCTGCCCCCGATTCACTTTAGCACACAACCCGTCCCCCAACCTGTGGGTGGCCCACTTTTGGTCGGGCAAAAGAAGTGGGACGACGATGATAAAAGATGGTATACTAAAATCAAGTCCTGGGTAAGAAAATACGGGGAATATATTCAGTGTGTTTTGATCGTGATCGCCGGTGTGACTGTGGGCTTGGGTATCGTCTTTTGGGAAGAGAAGGTCGGGGCTCTGACGCATGAGCATCTCGCCGATATCAAGAAGTTGTACCCAGCGCCCTCACCCTGGTGCCTGGACAGCTGGGGCAGACGGGTGCCTTTCCTCCGTCAAGTGTTTCCCGATTCCCATAGGAGCGCCGAGGAAATGTGTGGATCACCCCCCGTCGTCTACCACACCGTGCCACTCTACTCCATCCACCTCCACGCTCGCTATAGGACCTGCCTGGAAGAGTACTCTACCCACCAGATGCAGCGCAGGCAGGTGCTCGCCGACATCAAGAGATTTTATATAATTTACCCAATCCTTTGCTTTGCTCTTGTCTTTGTTATTATCTTAACTTGTTCACGGTGTTCTAACCCGAAAAAGCCTTGACTTCGCTCCTTATACTTTATCGTTTTGAACTATTTATAAAGTCTCCAAAATGCTTCTTCCCCGAGGCAGCCACCTTGTCGTGGTGGGGGAGCTTACGTGTCCCAGTAGTTCTGGTAGGGTCTCCCATGCCGGACACCTCGCTAGTGAGGGCACAACGAAGAGCTGCCAACCCCCTGGGGAGAGGGGGGTGGGAGAATACTTCCCTGCTTGTCGTAGGAGGCAAATAAAAGGCGCCTTGTTGCCTCCATCTTTCTTCTCTTACTGTCCTCTTTTTCTCATCTGTCATACCTCTCTTCCTTACATTCCCGTTTTTCTTCCGGCCTTTATTATCCCTCTACTCTTATCACGTTAGACAATCGATTCCATAACATGAATAGTTTATGGACTTCCCACTGACCCTGACTCTTTCTCCCTTACGCCACTTTCACGCCATGACGATTTCAACGCCAGCCTAAATGCCATATAGCCATATTACAGCTTGGTGCTAGTTCATCACTTTTACTTCCTTCCTTCCAACATGCATGCTGGCGACGACCATGGTCACCTAATGGCGGCTGTCCATGCCGCTCGATCTCTGGCTTTATTCTTCATCTGACCATCAGCTATTACTGCCCTCTTTTTTTTTTCTTTCTGTATCTTAACTCTAGGAGAGATGAATCTTCATTTAATTGCACTAAAAAGTGGAAATAAAACCACCTAGCGTTAGCAAAACAGGAATCGCTCTCTCCAAAGTACATCTGTTTGACTGATCTCATGATTTTTGTTGTCTGTCTTAACCTTTGGAGGAATCTCGTCTGCGTAAGGCACAGTTCGGGTAAAATAATCTTGCATCACCAAAAAACATGTAGGCTTTACTCCTCCACATCGTACTCCCCTTTTTAATTGTCCTCATGATTTGTTTCAAATTTTCACAACTCCAGGACATGAATCACTCTTATTGGCACAAAAAAGGATTAAAATCGTCTGAATTCAGGAAGACGACATTCTCTCTCTGTCTGTCTGTCTGTCTCTCTCTCTCTCTCTACCAAG